>NC_091981.1:295601773-295646773 GCF_044704955.1 Pristiophorus japonicus | reverse complement strand
GACACACACGCAGGGACCAGCAGACACACACACAGGGATCAGCAGACACACACACACAGACCAGCAGACCCACACACGCAGGGACCAGCAGACACACACACACAGACCAGCAGACACACAAACACAGACCAGAAGGGACACTGCCCCATATTTATCCAAATGAGCTTTCTCTCCTACAGTCCAAGTAAAATGTAAAGTTTCCCAAGAGCACGCAATACCTTCAAAAGACTAATGAAAATGGCACTGGCCTCCCCCGGGCTAGCTCAGTGAGGCAGTGCACTGCCCCCAGTGTGTTTCTGAGCCCAACCCACCTGGGTCATTCCCAGCCTGTGCTGTGATCTGATCTCACCCAGGGCTGCATTAACGGCAGTCTGACTGATCTCTGCATCAAGCCAATGTGGGGCCCTGCCCCTGACCCCCATCGAGTGATACCTCCACCAGTACAGTGTGAATCGAGCTATTCTGTGAGGACCAGACTGGGCGGAGCATGATTCCAATGGTGAATAGTTGCATAACACATTCTCTATCTAGACTACCCACACCAACAATGGATATTTGGGGTGAGGTATCGTGGAACTGCATCCAGGGTCTGGGTGGTGGATTCTAGAGAGGAAGGGACAAAGCTGGGGATAAAGTACTCCAGAGATGAGACAATGGGATTTGGGCCCAGAAACTTCTAGGTCAGAAGGTTGTAGGTTCAAGTCCCACTCCAGAGACATGAGCACATAATCCAGGCTGACACTCCCAGTGTGGTGCTGAGGGAGCGCTGCACTGTCGGAGGGGCAGTACTGAGGGAGTGATGCACTGTCGGAGGGGCAGTACTGAGGGAGTGCTGCACTGTGGGAGGGGCAGTACTGAGGGAGTGCTGCACTATCGGAGGGGCAGTACTGAGGGAGTGCTGCACTGTGGGAGAGGCAGTACTGAGGGAGCGGCGCACTGTCGGAGGGGCAGTACTGAGGGAGTGCTGCACCGTTGGAGGGGCGGTACTGAGGGAGTGCTGCACTGTCAGAGGGTCAGTACTGAGGGAGTGCCGCACTGTCGGAGGGGCAGTACTGAGGGAGTGCTGCACTGTCAGAGGGTCAGTACTGAAGGAGTGCTGCACTGTTGGAGGGGCAGTACTGAGTGAGCGCCGCACTGTCGGAGGGGCAGTACTGAGGGAGTGCTGCACCGTTGGAGGGGCGATACTGAGGGAGTGCTGCACTGTCAGAGGGTCAGTACTGAGGGAGTGCCGCACTGTCGGAGGGGCAGTACTGAGGGAGTGCTGCACTGTCGGAGGGTCAGTACTGAGGGAGTGCTGTACCGTTGGAGGGGCGGTACTGAGGGAGTGCTGCACTGTGGGAGGGGCGATACTGAGGGAGTGCTGCACTGTCGGAGGGGCGATACTGAGGGAGTGCTGCACTGTCAGAGGGGCAGTACTGAGGGAGTGCTGCACTGTTGGAGGGGCAGTACTGAGAGAGTGCTGCACTGTCAGAGGGGCAGTACTGAGGGAGTGCTGCACTGTGGGAGGGGCAGTACTGAGGGAGTGCTGCACTGTTGGAGGGGCAGTACTGAGGGAGCACTGCACTGTGGGACGTGCCGTCTTTAGGGTGAGACATTAAACCAGGGCCCCATTTGCCTTCTCAGGTGGTCATAAAAGATCTCACGGCATTATTGGTTCTCCCCGATGTCCTGGCCAATATTTATTCCTGAACGAAAATCACTGAAACCGATTATCTGGTCATTTATCACCTTGCTGTTTTTGGGAGCTTGCTGTGCACACCTTGACTGCCCGTTGCCCACATTACAACAGTGACTACAAAAAGGTACTTCATTGCCTGTGAAGCGCTGTCATGTATGTAACCTTCACATAACTGTAACCTTCATGCAACAATACTGTACACTGTATACACCTAAGAAATGCACACCTTGACCACAGGGGGTGAACTTGTGGGAGACACTCATCACCTGGTCATCCAGGTATATAAAGGGAGGTCCCACACAGGGTCATCACTTCTTGGTCCTGTGAATAAAGGTTAGGTCACAGAGTGACTTTGTCAGCAGAATGTGCCTCGTGTGAATTTATAGTAGTGTGTAAGGACACAACATTTGGCGACGAGAAACGGGAATCAACGACTGACGAGAATGGCCACCGATAGCACAGAGGAACGGTACTGTGTTGGTGAGGACTGGGATGATTTCGTTGAGAGGCTCCAGCAGAGCTTTGTCATGAAGGGCTGGCTGGGAGAGGAAGCGGCTGACAAGTGGAGGGCGCATCTACTGACCAGCTGTGGACCTAAGACGTACGCGAGAAGCCGGCGGACAAAACCTTTGAGGAGCTCAGAAAACTGATCGGTGAGCACTCAAACCAGCGAGCAGTATACACATGGCCCAACACCGTTTCTATACGCACCGACGTCGGAAAGGGCAGAGCATACCGGACTTCGTTGCGGACCTTCAGCGCTTGGCCAGCCTCTGTAAGTTCACAGGCGACTGCAGGGGGGAGATGTTAAGGGATTTCTTCATTGAGGCCATTGGTCATGCCGGGATTTTTAGAAAGCTAATTGAGACCAAAGACTTGACCTTGGAAGGGGCGGTGTTGATGGCTCAGACTTTCATGGCGGGGGAGGAGGAAACCAAGATATTCGCACGCAACCCTGCTCCCAACGTGGTGATGGAGCAGGGAGTTAACATTGTAAACGCGACTCAGAACCCCGCAGGCAGGCAAGGGCAATTCGACACCAACCAGTCAGCAACAGACTCTAGGGTGGGTCCTCAACAGAGACAATGGCAGGTTGAACGGACATTTACGCCATCACGGTGGACAATGCCTCGCGGGATGGGGCCATTGACACCCATCAACAGAATGCTCAAGAGTACTCAAAGAGACAATCAGAGAGGAATGCCTGGTAACAGCCCTTTTGTTCACAACAATCTCAGCTCATGCTGGAGGTGCGGGGGCAGACATGCTGTGAAAACCTGTAGGTTTCAACAATTTATCTGTAGAAATTGTAACTTCAGTGGACATTTAGCCAGAATGTGCAGGAAGCCCGCAGCGAGGCTAATTTACGAGGCAGATGAACCAGAATAGGGGTCTGCAAGGCAGGGTGATGCTTGGGACAAAGCAATGGAAGCTGAAGTTCAGCGGATTCAGGTGGCAAACAGCCACAGCTCATACACAAAAACGCCACCTATGATGATGAAAGTCCTATTAAATGGCATCCAGTACGCATGGAGCTGGACACAGGAGCCAGCCAGTCACTTATGAGTGTCCAACAATTCGAGAAACTGTGGCTACTCAGAGCTAGCAGACCCAAACTAGAACGTATTGAGACGCAATTACGGACGTACACCAAAGAGATCATCCCAGTGCTAGGCAGTGCAATGTTGGTGGTCACACATAATGGATCAGAGAACCGGCTGCCACTCTGGATTGTCCCGGGAAATGGGCCCGCGCTTTTGGGGAGGAGCTGGCTAGCTGAGATGAACTGGAAATGGGGGGATGTGTACGCCGTTTCATCTGTGGAGCGAAGTTCATGCTCACAGGTCCTACAGAAATTTGAGTCACTATTTCAACCTGGTGTCGGGACTTTCAAAGGTACCAAAGTAGTGATCTGCATCACCCCGGACGCCAGACCAGTGCACCATAAAACCAGAGCTGTGCCGTTTGTGATGCGGGAGAGAATTGAGAGTGAGTTGGACAGGTTGCTAAGAGAGGGCATAATTTCGCCCGTTGAATTCAGCGACTGGGCAAGCCCCATCGTCCCTGTCCTAAAATCGGATGGCTTGGTCAGGATCTGTGGCGACTACAAGGCTACTGTCAACCGAGTGTCACTACAAGACCAATAGCCAATTCCGAGAGCGGAGGATCTTTTTGCCACGTTGGCAGGCGGCAAGCTGTTCACCAAGTTGGACCTTACCAAGTCGGCCTACATGACTCAGGAACTGGCTGAAGAATCCAAGCTACTGACCATCATCACCACGCACAAGGGGCTGTTTGTCTACAACAGGTGTCTGTTTGGCATTCGATCAGCAGCCGCTATCTTTCAAAGGAACATGGAAAGCCTGCTCAAATCCATCGCTGGAACAATCGTATTTCAGGACGACATCCTTATCACGGGTCGAGATACCGAGTAACACCTACGAGTAACAGTCTACGGGGTGAAAAAGATGCACCAGTACCTTTTTGGCAGAAGGTTCGAGTTAGGAACGGACCACAAGCCGTTAACATCCCTGTTGTCAGACAGCAAGGCTGTCAATGCCAATGCGCCAGCTCATATACAGCGATGGGCTCTCACGCTGGCTGCGTATGACACTGGCCAGACACCGAAAATTGTGCTGACGCGCTCAGCAGGCTCCCACTGGCCACCACTGAGGGGGCAGCGGAGCAAAGCGCTGAGATGGTCATGGCTGTCGATGCTTTTGACAATGCAGGCTCCCCCATCACAGTCCGCCAGATCAAAATCTGGACCAACAGAGATCCCCTCCTATCCTTGATTAAGAAATGTGTCCTGACTGGGGACTGGGCACCTGCACACGGAGCATGCCCCGAGGAGGTCAGACCGTTTCAAAGACGGATGGACGAGCTCTCCATCCAAGCCGACTGCCTACTATGGGGCAGCCAGGTAGTCATGCTCCTGAAGGGAAGGGAAGCATTCATCAGGGAACTCCACAGCGAGCACCCAGGCATTGTGCTAATGAAGGCCATTGCCCGGTCACATGTATGGCGGCCGGGAATTGACTCAGACCTGGAACACTGTGTTCACAGATGCACGATGTGTGCCCAGCTGGGCAATGCCCCCAGGGAGGCCCCACTCAGCCCGTGGCCCTGGCCCACTAGGCCATGGTCATGTATTCACATAGACTACGCGGGCCCGTTCATGGGGAAAATGTTCCTCGGTGTTGTTGATGCGTACTTGAAATGGATCGAGTGCATCATATTGAATTCATGCACGACATCCACCACTGTGGAGAGTCTCCGTGCGGTCTTTGCGACCCACAGCTTGCCGGACATCCTGGTTAGCGACAACGGCCCATGCTTCACTAGCTATGAATTCCGGGAGTTCATGTCGGGTAATGGCATCAACCATGTCAGGACAGCACCGTTCAAGCCGGCTTCCAATGGCCAGGCGGAACGTGTGGTCCAAATCATAAAACAAGCCATGCTCCGGATTCAAGGACCCTCCCTTCAATGCCGCCTATCGCGCCTCCTGCTGGCCTACAGGTCCCGACCGCATTCGCTCACGGGAGTCCCGGCCGTGGAACTACTCATGAAATGTACATTTAAAACTCGGCTGTCCCTCATTCACCCAGTCCTGTCAGACATTGTTGAGGGCAAGCGCCAGTCCCAAAATGAGTGCCATGATCGCAACTCAGTGGGGAGATGTATAGAAATCGATGACCCTGTATTTGTTCTTAATCACGCTTTGAGGCCCAAGTGGCTTGAGGGTACTGTGATTGGCAAAGAGGGGAACAGGATCATAGTGGTCAGACTTAACAATGGACAGATATGTCGCAAGCATCTGGATCAAGTAAAAAAAAGGTTCAGCATGGACACTGAGGAACCTGAGGAAGATCATGAGATGTTGCCCACACCACCGCCAGTGAACGAGCAACAAGGACATTCAGCAGCATGCACAGTCCCCGCGGCCAGCCCGGACAGGCCGGAATCACCACAGGCGACAGAGACGCATGCCAAGGCCCAACCACCAGAGCCCCAACTGCGGCGCTCCACGAGAGAGCATCGACCGCCTGAAAGACTTAATCTTTGACCCAAAGACGTGGGGGGGGTGGGGGGGAGGTGATGTCATGTATGTAACCTTCATGTAACTGTAACCTTCATGTAACAACACTGCATACTGTGTACACCTAAAAAATGCACACCTTGACCACAGGGGGTGAACTTGTGGGAGACACTCCTCACCTGGTCACCCAGGTATATAAAGGGAGGTCCCACGCAGGGTCATCACTTCTTGGTCCGATGAATAAAGGTACAGGTCACAGAGTGACCTTGTCTCTAGTATGATTTACAGTAGTGTGTAAGGACACAACAAGCGCTTTGTGACAACCTGAGGCTGTAAAAGTGAGTTCTTTCTCTTTTCTTTAACACAGATAAACGGGCCGATTTATTTAATTCCTCATCTATTGCCCATCCGCACAACAGAATTCCGGACAGACGGAGCGATCCGAGGAAGCAGGCAGCTGTCCGGATTTCTCCCGCAGCTGCAGAAAGTGCCTCAGCTGCTGACTCTGCTTCCATCCCTTCCGCTGGTCCTGCTGCTAACATTACGCTTATCAGTGCTGGAGACGGCCAGGCATTTCCAAAGGAATTATAGTCTTAAAGCCTGATGTTGGAAAATACTACAACTGTTTCACCAGCAGAGGAGAGAGCTGGTTCCTCACTGCATCAAACTGAAGAGCCTCTGTTCAAACACCCCTTACACTGTCCCATCAAACACTCCCAGGGCAGGTACAGCACGGGTTAGATACAGAGTAAAGCTCCCTCTACACTGTCCCATCAAACACTCCCAGGGTGGGTGCAGCACGGTTAGATACAGAGTAAAGCTCCCTCTACACTGTCCCATCAAACACTCCCAGGGTGGGTGCAGCACAGGTTAGATACAGAGTAAAGCTCCCTCTACACTGTCCCATCAAACACTCCCAGGGCAGGCACAGGGGGTTAGATACAGAGTAAAGCTCCCTCTACACTGTCCCATCAAACACTCCCAGGGTGGGTGCAGCACAGGTTAGATACAGAGTAAAGCTCCCTCTACACTGTCCCATCAAACACTCCCAGGGTGGGTGCAGCACAGGTTAGATACAGAGTAAAGCTCCCTCTACATTGTCCCATCAAACACTCCCAGGGTGGGTACAGCACGGGTTAGATACAGAGTAAAGCTCCCTCTACACTGTCCCATCAAACACTCCCAGGGCAGGTACAGCTCGGGTTAGATACAGAGTAAAGCTCCCTCTACACTGTCCCATCAAACACTCCCAGGGCAGGTACAGCACGGGTTAGATACAGAGTCAACCTCCCTCTATGGTTTTTTTCCGGTTGGAATAGGCTGGATTCAGTTCGGGTAGGGGGTGAGGAAAAGCAATAGTGCGACCAGTTCTCCACAATCTGCGGAGAACGTTATCTCTTTACCCAAACAGTGTTGTTACGGCTGCCTGGGAGAGCAGGGATATCCTGCGGTTTGCGTTTCTGATTTAAATCCTGTCTGTTTGTTGAGTTGTCCTTGAACTTTCGCTCACATGGACTGGTGCAGCTGGTTGAGCCTGGGCTCCCCCCCCCCCGCTGGGAGACTCCTTCTCTGTGCCCGTCCTTGGTATGTGGAAGCTCGGCTGGTGTGGGAAAAGTTGGCAGGCTCTCGGCCCATCGCTGGTTGGCAGGCAAAGCCTTTCTCGGGAGGAGGCCGCTTCAACCATTCTCAGCCTGTGTCCCTCGAAAATATCATCTGGAATGGGGTGCAATGGGACTCTCCGACTTGGCCAGCCGAGCGGAATGGATCAGAGAAACAACATCGACGGAGGAGGCCATCTGGCTCTTTGAAATCTTCCCCCAACCAGCCCAGCAACTGCTCCAAGCCAAACCACAGTGGTCAGATCAATTAGCTGCTTTATTGTGTTTGTGATTAAAAAGCTTTGGTGACGAGCTGAGCCTGGTCAAAAATGCAAGCACAACACCGAGGTTAGGAGAGAACACGGGGGGAGAAATTTGCTCGGGTCTCTGCCGTGCCGTTAACCCGGGTGGGGCGGGAAACAGTTGCGTCTGCTGCCAAAAAGATTCATCGGCTGGGCCCTGAGTTTGGAGCCGAGTGTTAAGGGAGGCGTTGCACACCTCTCTTCGGGCGCTAGGCCAGCTGAGCAAGTGAAAATCCCAAGCTAACCAGGCCTCGGAGCGACCTGAGAGCGGCCTTGGGGGTGGGATAAAAAAAAAAACCTTAAAAATACCCGCCAGAAACATTCCCGATAGATAACTCACGCCACCCCAACATGAATCCTTGCTGTGGGCGCCACAGCTCAGGGTACTCGGGGGCGCTAGAGTCCCGCTAGGGGGGGCGCTATGGGTCGGGCGCGATCCAACTATCGCAACCAAGAGCATTGCACACTGGCTCGCCTCTCCCGAGCGGTAACGCTCCGCGCCCCCTTGAAACCGGCGCTGAACGTCCCGGTGGGGCAGCGGAAGCTGGCCACTCGCCCGGAAGCACTTACCGCCGCCATTGCCGCCCTTCCGGGGTGCTAACAGGGGCGGCAGAAGACCAAAAATGTGTTGAGTCTTTATTGCCATAAGATGGGGATAAAGGGATTTGTAGGACAGGATATTTAGTGCTTAGGAGTAACAAGGGGTATGGAGAGAAAGCAGGAGTGGGGCACTAAAGTGCAAAAATGATCAGCCATGATCATATTGAATGGCGGTGCAGGCTCGAAGGGCCGAATGGCCTACTCCTGCACCTATTTCCTATGTTTCTAAGATAGAAATGTTCAAACGAGCACTGTGATAAGGAAAGACGGGCCTTTCTATTGGACCTTTCACCCTCTCAGGAATTGCTAAAGTGCTCCACAACCGATTAAATCCTTCTGAAGTGTATTTACTGTTGTAATGTAAAATCACAGCAACCACAGCACCGGGGAGAACATAAGGATTAGGAGCAGGAGTAGGCCCAACAGCCCTTCGAGCCTGCTCTGCCATTGAATAAGATCATGGCTGATCTTCTAATCAACTCCACTTTCCCACCCTATCGTAATATCCCTCGATTCACTTAGTGCCCAAAAATCTAGCGATTTCATCCTTAAATATTCTCAAATGAATGAGCATCCACAGCTCACTGGGTAGAGAATTCCAAAGATTCACAATCCCCTGAGTAAAGAAATTCCTCCTCATCTCAGTTTTAAATGACCGGCCCCTTATCCTGAGACTATGCCCCCTAGTTCTGGACTCTCCAGCCAGGGGAAACAACCTCTCAGCATCCAACCTGTCAAGCCCTCTCAGAATCTTATGTTTCAATGAGATCACCTCTCAGTCTTATAAACTCCAGAGAATCTGTGGCTCAGTGGGTAGCACTCTTGCCTCTGAGTCAGAAGGTTGTGGGTTCAAGTCTCACTCTAGGGATTGGGGTTTACAGGGCTAGACTTATATTTTGAGCAAAAAGTGGAAACTAGGCCAGAAAGATCGGCGGAAAAATAGGCCCCCAAGTTTTGGCTCACTTCGCCGAGATGATCGCCCACATGTGGCCAATTTGAAGTTTCAGCACATCGCCTGGCTGATCGCTCAGTGAGAACATCGCTGGGTAATAGTTGCTTTTCCCGGGCTTTACTGAAGGCAGTGGGTACTACAGACGCTATTTTGAAGATCGAAGGAAAGGGTGGAGGCAGCTTAAAAAATTGTGCTTCGATAGTTGTGAGTTATTTAAGGGTACTATACAGATAGAACTACTCAGATTTTTAATTATATCTAATTTTACTAATAGTAGCCTAGTGGATTTGGCCTTTTTTTTTAGTGAAAAGTGCATTTATAGCAAGTGAAAATAATTATTGAAAGTGATGGGGCCTAGTGTTAGACTGGGGCTGGAATAGAGAGAGTATTAGATTGAGATTGGTATACAGTGTTAGACTGGGACTTTTATAGAGAGAGTAGTTTAATAGATTAGGCATTTTTTATTGAAAAGTGCATTTATAGCAAGTGAAAATAATTATTGATAGTGATGGGGCCTTTGCTTTCTCGCTATTACTTGTAACTGCTCACACACTGGTTTCTGAAAGGATCAATCGAAGAGGTGGCAGAGTAATGCGTAGACAGAGACAGAGGAGGCGAGTATACAACTGACGAAGATACAAAGAAATGCAACCTTACCTCAACTTGTCTGAAAACACGTGTCTTAGGAGGCTGTGCTTCCCGGAAGGAGGTCATGGGTGAGATTTGCCAGCTCTATCAAGGGGGATCTGCAGCCTTCCAGCACCATCAGAACCGCACTGTCCATTCTGGTGAAGGTTACTGCAGCACTATCCTTCTGCGCATCGGGACCTTTTCAGGCTTCAGCTGGCGACATCTGTCATATCTCTCAGCACACCACACACTGCTGCATTCGACAGATGACTGAAGCCCTTTACGCTCGTAGGATAGACTTTATAAGCTTCCCTATGACCAGGGAGGCACAGACCGGGAGGGCATTGGGTTTTTCAAGAATAGCAAACTTCCCCAAGGTGCCGGGAGCAATAGACTGCACGCACATTGCCCTGAAAGCCCCTTTAAAGAATGCGGAGGTGTTTCGTAAGAGAAAGGGATTCCACTCCCTGATTGTGCAGCTTGTTGTCGACCACAAGCAAATAATCCTGACAGTAAATGCTACATTTCCTGGCAGCATCCATGATGCACACATCCTGCGTGAGAGTGCTATCCCTGACCTGTTTGTCAATCAGCCAGAAGGTCGTGGTCGGATGCTGGGAGATAAAGGATATGGCCTTGCCAGTTGGCTGATGACCCCTCTGCATAATCCCGTCACTGAAGCCGAGAAGTGTTACAATGAAAGCCACATAGCAACAAGCAACATCGTCGAAAAGACAATTGGAGTCCTAAAGCAGCGCTTCAGATGCCTGGATCATTCTGGTAACAGCCTACAGTACCACCCTGACCAGGTCGCTAAGTTTATGGTGGTGTGTCGCATGCTGCATAACCAAGCTACAAGGAGAGGACAACTAGTGCCAGATGGGGCTGCAGGTCCACCTCCAGTAGGAGGGGAGACGGAAGAGCCAGCCGATGAGGAACAAGTCGGGGAAGAGGGGGCTGGTGAGGACCTCGGAGAGGCCAATCAGCCTGGTGATCTAGCCATGGTCACCCCGCCCCCCCCCTGCCTAGCCCCTCCCCCGGAAGACCAGTACCCAGAGGCAGTTACGCAGCTGCTAAGCTGTTGCATCAGCAGCTCATTTATGAACGTTGTTCCTGAACTTACATTGGGATAATCACATTTAGAAACATAGAAACATAGAAAATAGGTGCAGGAGTAGGCCATTCGGCCCTTCGAGCCTGCACCGCCATTCAATGAGTTCATGGCTGAACATGCAACTTCAGTACCCCATTCCTGCTTTCTCGCCATACCCCTTGATCCCCCGAGTACAGTTACCATTAAACAAAAGTTCCATTTGCGTTGAGTTACGTTTTTGCCTTGCCTGCACTGGCCTGGCATTTGCATTAATGCTTAATTTAAGTAAACTTTTGTTGTAATAATAGAATGCACAACAAATGCAGAACAGTTGTTAAAATGTTATGCTTAACGTTTGGTCCCCGCAGACCGAGATGAAGCTGGTGGCAAGACTTCCGGCCGTGGTGGTGGTGTCAGAGTGGAAGATGAATCATGTTGTTCATCTTCCGAGTCTGGAGGAACTGTATCCTCCCTACTCGCTTGAGTGCTCGAGGTTCCACTTTGAACCAACACGACGCCTTGGAGTGCAGCGCCATGTCCAACCAGCAACGCGTGCCGAAGGGCATTGGTCGTGGCGGTCTGCTCTCGGATCCCCTTCAAGCTCTGCCACGCTGACTTTGTTTGCACGGCAGACCAGTTGGAGAAGCTGGTGGCGGGCTGGCTCAACACAGATGGAAGCCCTGGGTAAGCTCGCGGCCTATCGCGACCGTCTCCCTGCGCATGGAGATCAAGCACTCCATCTGCCCCTCCGAGGTAGGCGAGCGCTCACCTCGCTGATCCGACCTTCGTGGGGTCGGCGCGTGCAATATGACGCGCCTTGGTGTCGCCGGCTGCACACCGCTTGGTCCCGGTGCCTCTTCCCTCTCAATGGAGATGACCGCAGGTTCATCGCCCCCCCCCACAACAGTGGGCGGCTCGTCCAGGAGCTGCAGCTCGTCATCATTCTCCTCTCCTCCTCCACGAGGTGAGGAACGTGTTCCTCTTCCTCCTCCGAGTGTGTTGGGAACGCTGCTGGTGCCGGCTGTATGTGGACCAGTGTATCCGGTTGACCTTAAAAACACATATGATGACATTTTTACAGAGCTTATTAGAACACAACGGTGAACATTACCAAGAGACGTTACATATCAATACTTTTCACTACCCCAGAAAGCTGTAGCTTCTTATGCACAAGGGCTGCATACAAGCCTGCATGACATGACCTCATTCGTATATCATAAGTACATTACAAGTTCATTACAACATATAGCAAATTGCATTATAATTACAGGACATTAGATCAGTTACTTATTTGAGTTTTAAATACTGTTTTTAATACTGTTTGACACATTACTCACAAGACGCATGGCTGGGTTTGGCCAGACCACGGGTGGTGGCCGAGCGACTCTCATGGCCAACTAGCGCGGCCACAGCCTCCTCAGTGTCGGTTAGTGCCAGCAGCTGAGCAGAGTCCCCCCCCCCCCCCCCCATCTGCCTTTGCTCGGCACGGTCGATGGATATCTTCTTCTGCAAACGAGAAAAGAGCATGGCATGGCACAAGCTAATTGACGAGGTAGTTTCTTGAGATCACGACAGTTTAAAATGTTACATGCTGATAGTTCAGAGCACTGTCCGGATCTTAACACGCTTTACGTAATACATTTATGAATGACAAACTTACATTTCAATGCAGGAGATTCATTGTTCTAATAAAAATTTGCATGCATTAGTAAAATATAAAATATAAAATATAAAATGCAACTTACTCTTGCTGCGGCGACCAAGCTAATCCATCTTTTTCTGCACTGGTGTGTCCCCCTCGTCTCATGAGACAACATCTGCAATCTCTGCCCATATTTTTCGGTATGCACGGGGCGGAGGTCTGCCATGCACAGCCCTAGTCAAGTCTGCCCACCTGGCCTGCACCTCGCTAACGAGGGCCTCATTGGCTTCCTCACTAAGGCTGAGACATCCTACATCGCTGGAACAAGGCCCATTTTTGGGGGCGATGGCCACTTGGTGGAAAGTCTAGCCCACAGTCTTTGAAGGTGGCAGGACATGTTGAGAAGGCGGTTAAGAATGCGCATGGGATCCTTGGCTTTATCAATAGAGGTGCAGAGTACAAAAGCAATGAAGATATGCCAAACCTTTATAAATCAGTGGTTAGGCCTGAGCTCGAATATCGTGGCCCATTGTGGGCCTCGCACTTTAGAGAGATGTCAAGACCTTTGAGAGGGTGCAGGGGAGATGTACTGAAATGATACCAGGGATGAGGGAATTCGATTATCTGGAGAGACTATGATTGTTCTACTTCGAGCAGAGAAGGTTAAGGGGGATTTGCTCAAGATTTTTAAAAGGATGGGAGGTTTTGATAGAGAAAATAAGGAGAAATTTTCCAGAGCAGAAGGATCAGTAACTAGAGGGCACAGATTTAAGATAATTGTCGAAAGAACCAGAGGGGAGATGAGGAGAATTTCTTTTACGCAGCAAGTTGTTATGATCTGGAATTTAACTTTTAAAAATTTATTAATTTACAGGATATGGGCGTCACTGACAAGCCCGGCATTTATTGCCCATCCCTAATTGCCCGTGAGAAGGTGGTGGTGAACCACCTTCTTGAATCACTGCAGTTCGTGTGGTGAAGGTGCTCCCATAGTGCTGTTTGGGAGGGAGTTCCAGGATGTTGACCCAGCGACGATGAAGGAACAACGATATATTTCTGAGTCAGGATGGTGTGTAACTTGGAGGGGAACGTGGAGGTGGTGGTGTTCCCATGCGCCTGCTGCCCTTGTCCTTCTAGGTGACAGAGGTCACGGGTTAGGGAGGTGCGTCCGAAGAAGCCTTGGCGAGTTGCTGCAGTGCATCTTGTATTTGGTACACACTGCAGCCACGGTGCGCCGGTGGTACAGGGAGTGAATGTTTAAGGCGGTGGATGGGGTGCTGATCAAGTGGACTGCTTGTTGCGTGTTATGTCTGTAATGCACTTATGAATGACTCCACGAGGCAATGTGTTGTACTCAAACTGTTCTGACCTTGGTCCTTTATTCGTAACTCCAGAGTGAGGCTGCCCTTTTATACAGCCCCTGCCACCAGGGCAGGAAACCCCGGTCTCCACCAGTTACACCCTCTAGTGGTGCCAGCATAGTATATACACAGTGTAAACCTTATTGACAGTACATCAGGTAACAAGTCTCCATCTTATGTGACTACACAGAGAGTATACCTATAGTCTGCATATATAACATCACTCTCCCCCAAGTCCTTTGTGCCAATTACCTTTGCACTATGTGCTCTGGCTTAGCTCTCCCCAGGCTTAAGTGCCATTGGCCCTTGCACCTTGACTGTGCTTTGGCTTGGCTCTCTCCCTGTTAACCCCCAAGTCCTTTTGCCACAACGTTGGGTAGTGGTTACCAGTTTGGATGGTTCGATGATGCAGTGGAGGTTCCAGTGGGTTCTGGGTGTGATCCATGTGTGTGTCCATAGCTACATACATCCACCCCCCCCCATACAGCGAGATCATGCTGCTGGCCCGTTACATAAAATACAGGATCAGACACAGTGCAAGTACAAAGAAAGGAAAGGTGTATCATGACACCTTGATTCAGTGACTTACATTCATTACATTTTACGGTCATGCACCAAGATTGGGTAGATTGCATTCATGGTTCATTCATGGTCAGTACTGAGGTAGCAGTACAGGTATGCGAGGACGCTGGTTCCAGAGCAACCGGACGGGGTCCTAGTCGTCTGATGGTGGCGCTGTGCCCCCTGCTCGCGGGGTGGGCTTGGTTTGCTCACCTTGCCAGGATTCAGGGCCTTTGCCATTGCCTAGAGGTGGGCAGTGCCACAGATGTGTGTAGCCTCCTTGTCCTCCTTTGAGGGCTGCAGAATCTTCTGCCTGCTCTCTAACGGTGTTGGGAACCTGGGGAACTCGTTGGTTCTGACCTTTCGCTCCCGGATATGGCCGAGGTAGCGACTGGGTCTGGGGGTTGCGCCGTCTCCACCCGGCTGGTGGGCAACGGCGGCCGATTGCGCGTATTGGCACCGTTTTCATTTCCAAGTCCGTGGCGAATAGTGCCATCGGGTGCCTGCAGCATGGGATAGACCTGGGGCAGAGTATCAGGATCAGTGCCTTCACCCTCCTGAGGTCACTGGCCTATAACTTGTGGGGACACCTGGGGCAGGGCATCAGGATCAGCGCCTTTACCCTCCGAGTTTGCTACTTTTAGGGACACTCTATTCCTAACATCTTGCAACAACATTTTGTTCACAATCTTAATCGGTTCGTTACATTGATTGCCATGCATACAATGTCCCTTTAAGTTCAGTTGGTTGCAGGTCTCCTTTAAGAGAACCCTGCTGGCTTTACCCCAATCAAATCCTTTGTTCGACACCACGTGTCGGTCCCTCAGCGTTGCACCTCGGGGTCTGGCCGCGGCCATTTTTTTTTCAGCCACGCTGCCCCTCGCTGCAGCAGGGAGGCCATCTGCCTCTGTCCTCGAGGTCGACTGCCTTGATCCTTCTCTCCCACGATTCTGCCATAAAAGCTGGAAGAGTGCCCGTTAATTCGATCTTCCTCCCCAGGAGTCCTACCACTGGAGCATGGAAGGTACTTTTAGGTCGTTCCGATTGGATCATTGCCACGCAGTCATGATGGGATCAGCTCCTTGGTGTAGATGCGTAACTTTTCCTGTACTGGAACCAGCTCGGGTCGTTTTTCGTTCCATAGCCTCTCAAAGGCATCCTGGCTCACCACTGACTGGCTCTCTCCCGTGTCCACTTCCATGAAGCCTGGAACGCCGTTTATCTCGATTTCCATCTTCACTGGAGGACAATCGGTGGTGCAGGTATACACTCCATTCACTTCTTCTTGGGGCTGAGCTGCCTCTCTGGCCAAATCATCATACTCCCCACTGGATTCAAAGTCATCTATCGACTCCTCTACTAGACGGTGAGTCGTATTTCTTTTACACATACGCTGGAGGTGGCCCTTGTGTTACGGGCTTTGCATACATACTCAGCAAACCGACACTGGTGAGCCCTATGGTTTCCTCCGCAACACCAGCATGGTGCTACTCGATTAGCACCCCTCGGCGGACTCTGAGTTCTGGAACCCTGAGGTCTGTGCTCTCTGCCCTGGGCAGAGACACGTTATACAGTCTTGCCTGTGAAAGGCACCATTCTGTGTACAGTACTTACCGGGTTTGAGTCCACAGGATGAATAATTTGCTTGGTGCTGCAGGTCGAGGTCATGAACGCCTGACTGATGCTCATGGCCTTCTGCAGGTTGACTGTGGTGTCGGCAGATAATAGCTTGTGAAGGAGGCCCTCGTGGCCAATTCCTATCATGAAAATGTCTCGCAATGCTTCGTTGAGGTGCGTGCCGAAATCACATGGTGCCGCAAGTCTCCTGAGGCCGACAACGTATTTTGCAATCTCCTGGCCCTCAGGTCTGCGGTGAGTGTAGAATCTGTGCCTGGCCGTGAGGATGCTCTCTTTTGGTTTTAGTTGGTCACGAATTAGTTCAGTCAGCTCATCGTATGTCTTATCCTTGGCCTTCGTGGGTGCCAGCAAGTCCTTGACGAGGTGGTAGACCTCCGGCCCACAACTGGTCAGCAGTATAGCCTTGCGTTTCTCTGCCAATGTCTCCCCTGCCAGGTCATTTGCCACGAAATATAGCTCGAGCCTTTCCGTAAAGGCATCCCAATTATCAGAAAGTTGTTGAGGCCAGTTCGTTAGATATATTCAAAAGGGAGTTAGCTGTGGCCCTTATGACTAAAGGGATCAAGGGGTATGGAGAGAAAACAGGAATGGGGTACTGAAGTTGCATGATCAGCCATGATCATATTAAATGGCAGTGCAGGCTCAAAGGGCTGAATGGCCTACTCCTGCACCTATTTTCTAAGTTTCTGTGTTTCTATCACCCTCTGCGAAGTCTTTGTGCCAAAGGTAGCAATAATTGTGTGAAAGTCTGTATTTTCGTCGCCAGTTGTTATGTCTGTAATGTACTTATGAATGACTTCACGAGGCAATGTGTTGTACTCAAACTGCAGTGACCTTGGTCCTTTATTCATAACTCCAGAGTGAGGCAGCTGCATGGTGGCTGCCCTTTTATACAGCCCCTGCCACCAGGGCAGGAAACCCCGGTCTCCACCAGTTGCACCCTCTAGGGGTGCCAGCATAGTATATACACAGTGTAAACCTTATTGATAGTACATCAGGTAAACAAGTCTCCATCTTGTGCAACTATACAGTGACTACACAGAGAGTATATCTATAGTCTGCAAAAAAACATTGAACATTGTTGGAACTGCACTCATCCAGGCAAGTGGAGAGTATTCCATCACACTCCGGATTTGTGCCTTGTAGATGGAGGAAAGGCTTTGAGGAGTCAGGAGGTGAGTCACTTGCCACAGAATACCTAGCCTCTGACCCGCTCTTGTTGCCACAGTATTTATGTGGCTGGTCCAGTTAAGTTTCTGGTCCATGGTGACCCCCAGGTTGTTTATGGTGGGTGAGTCGATGATGGTTATGCCATTGAATGTCAAGGGGCGGTGTTTGGACTCTCGCTTGTTAAGAGATAGTCATTGCCTGGCACTTGTGCGGTGCGAATGCCCAAGCCTGAATGTCATCCAGGTCTTACTGCATGCAGGCATGGACAGCTTCATTATCTGAGCAATTATGAATGGCACTGAACACTGTGCAATCATCAGCGAACATCCCCACTTCTGACTTTATGATGGAGGGAAGGTCATTGATGAAGCAGCTGAAGATGGTTGGGCCTAGGACACTGCCCTGAGGAACTCCAGCAGTGATGTCCTGGGGCTGGGATGATTGACCTCCAACCACCACAACCAACTTCCTTTGTGCTAGGTATGACTCCAGTGGAGAGTTTTCTCCCTGATTTCCATTGACTTCAGGTTTACTAGGGCTCCTTGATGCCACACTCGGTCAAATGCTGCCTTGATGTCGAGGGCAGTCACTCTCACCTCACCTCTAAATAAAAAGCAGGGCTCTGGGGAAAGAGCATTGGGACTAATTGGATAGCTCTCTGAAATAGCTAGCACAGGCACGATGGACTGAATGACCTCCTGCTGTGCTGTGTGATTCTATAACTGCCAGGATAAGCCGCCTATGGATTTCGATGGACAATACTTTTATATGTTTCATCCATTGTAATAAAATTGATGAAACACTGGGGAAAGAGCACGAGATGAAATGACAGGATTGTGCCGTGTGTTGGGGAGAGACAATGTGAAATCGCGTTAACTTTCTATCCTTTGCCCCCTCGTTATTGCTCAGACTTTACCAGGTGTATGAACGTGTTAAACAGACTCAGACAGGAACAGTAAGCGATAATTTATAAACTTTCCACAGCAGTTTCCCTCTGGGTTTGTAAGTTCCAGTCTCAGTCGATGAACTTTGTGGAGCCCGTGTATGTATTTGTCATCAATATTATTCCCGTATCTGCAAGGTAGAGCTTGATGTATGAAGGCCATTTCTTCTCCCACTTCCTGGCCCGAAGCCCTTGCATGTTTGCTCTCTCAATTTTATCAGCAGTGCCATGGCCATTTATCCTCTGGACTTTGCTCTGTCATCGCACCAAGCTCGATAATGCCGTGTCCTGCATACTCTGTTGCCTTGCTGCATCCCACTGTATTGAAAACAGCTCCCCAACACCAGCGTGGGATCACCATCACCACACGGGCTGCTAATGGTTCCAGGAGAAGTCCCACCACCACATAGGAGCAGAAAGAGACCATTCAGCCCCTCAAGCCTGCTCCACCAATCGATCAGATCAACATCAACTTGTATTTATATAGCGCCTTTAACGTAGTAAAATGTCCCAAGGTGCTTCACAGGGGTATTATGAGACAAAAAATTTGAGACCGAGCCACATAAAGATAAATTAGCGCAGGTGACCAAAATGTGGTCAAAGAGGTAGGTTTTAAGGCGCATCTTAAAGGTGGAAAGAGAGATAAAGAGGCGGAGAGGTTGAGGCCCAGGCAAAAGAAGGCACGGCCACTAATGATTGAACAATTATAATCAGGGATGCTCTGGAGGGCAGAATTAGAGGAGCGCAGACATCTCGGGGAAGTTGTGGGGTCGAAGGAGATTACAGAGAGAGGGAGGGGGCGAGGCAATGGAGGGATTTCAAAACAAGGATGAGAATTTTGAAATCGAGGCGTTGCTTAACCGGGAACCGATGTAGGTCAGCGAGCACAGAGGGTGATGGGTGAGCGGGACTCGGTGCGAGGTAGGACACGGGTCAGCGAGCACAGGGGGTGATGGGTGAGCGGGACTTGGTGCGAGTTAGGACACGGGGCAGCGAGCACAGGGGGTGATGGGTGAGCGGGACTTGGTGCGAGTTAGGACACGGGGCAGCGAGCACAGGGGGTGATGGGTGAGCGGGACATGGTGCGAGTTAGGACACAGGGCAGTGAGCACAGGGGGTGATGGGTGAGCGGGACTTGGTGCGAGTTAGGACACGGGGCAGTGAGCACAGGGGGTGATGGGTGAGCGGGACTTGGTGCGAGTTAGGACACGGGGCAGTGAGCACAGGGGGTGATGGGTGACTGGGACTTGGTGCGAGTTAGGACACGGGGCAGCGAGCACAGGGGGTGATGGGTGAGCGGGACTTGGTGCGAGTTAGGACACGGGGCAGCCGAGTTTTGGATCACCTCTGGTTCACATAGGGTAGAATGTGGGAGGCCAGCCAGGAGTGCGTTGGAATAGTCAAGTCTAAAGGTAACAGAGGCATGGGATGAGGGCTTCAGCAGTGGATGAGCTGAAGCAGGGATGGAAACGGGCGACGTGACGGAGGTGGAAGTAGGCGGTCTTCGCGGATATGTGGCTGAAAGCTCATTTCAGGGTCAAATATGTCACCGAGGTTGCGAACACAGTGCTTCAGCCTCAGACAGAAGTTGGGGAGAGGGATGGGGAGTGGCTCGGGAATGAAGTTTGTGGCGGGGACCGAAAACGATGGCTTCGCTCTTCTCAATATTTAAGTGGAGAAAATTTCTGATCATCCAGGACTGGATGACCCGATCATGGCTGATCCGTACCTCAACTCCATTTGTCTGCCTTTGCTCCATATCCCGTCATACTCTTGCCCAACCAAAATCTATTGGTCTCAGTCTCGAAAGCTCCAATTGACCCCCAGTACCCACAGCCTTTTTGGAGCAGCGAGTTCCAGATTTTCACTGCCCTTTGTGTGAAAATTGATTTCACTCCTGAACGGCCTGGCTCTAATTGTTCTTCATTCCCTCACCAGTGGGAACAGTTGCTCCCTATCTAACCCGTCGAATCCTCGATCGGATCCCCCCCCCCCATAACCTTCGAAACGAACACGAGCCACGTTTACGCAACCTCTGCCCGTAATTTAACCCTCGAAGGCCCGGCTATCGTTTCACCGCAATCGCGACTATCCATCACTGCCCGTTCCAGTGCGCCCCCACCCCTGGTGGTCGATGTGACAGCAGTGGATTGCAGAACGACAGGGTCTGACACACCCCACAGATTGGGCCCCGAGTGGGGTGCAACCGGTCAACGTAAAGCCGGAGTCAGGGAGAGCCCTCACTCCTGGTGCACCAAGAGGCCGATTCCCACCTTTCACACGAAGTCTGTGGTCTCTCCCCCTCCTCTCACCCGTTGACCAATTCTGCTCTCCGCCTGCCCCGAGCAGCTACTGACAAATACATCAAAAACGAGAAGCTTATTTTAATTGAGCAGGTGCCAGCTGTGTGCGCTCTCTCAGCTGTGAATCGTGGGGCCAGACTTTCCCTAAAGGCCCCCAACGTCCGGCGGAAAAAAGCTGCCGAGAATTTGCATTTCGAAGGTATAAATTCGTAGAACTGATCGCCCAGCGAAAAATGGGCTTTGCACACTCATTCTCGACTGTTTTCTCGGCGGGTAAGTGCAAAGTTAGACAAATGGGCAGTCGTTACCAGAATGGACGGGAAGTAGAAAAATTTAGTCTGAGGCTGTGGTTGGGCCTAGGGAGGGGGGAAAAACTTTAAAAAAAATTTCATTCACAAAAAACACAAACAAACCATTCCCAAGACAGCTTTAACCCTAATCGCCGTGTTAAAATAAAAAAAAAATGAAAGAACCTTTACCTTTCTATGCAGGCCCCCGCTTACCGCCCTGTTTAAGCAGCTTTTACAGGGCGGGTCACTCGGCAACCTGGACGTTGGCGGGTGAGGCCAAACTTATGCCCCAGCGGTTGCTCTCGGTGTTGCACCTGGGCAGTTTGGTCCCGGCGGGAGACTTCAGATGTGGGCCGATAACGTTCAAAAAACCTACATGGTAACTCTCGCCGGGTGAAAAGCCAGCCGTCACGCCGAGAAAATCGCCGACAGTGAAGCCAAAAGTCTGCCCCATGTAGGTTGTAAGTCCCACTCCAGAGACTTGAGCATCAAGTCTAGGCTGACACTCCCAGTGCGGGGCTGAGGGAGTGCTGCACTGTCGGAGGTGCCGTCTTTCAGATGAGACGTTAAACCTAGGTAGGTAGGTGTGAAAAATCCCACGACACTATTTCGCAGAAGATCAGTGTCCCGGCCAATATTTATCTTTCAGCCAACATCACTAAAAACAGATGATCTGGTCATTATCACATTGCTATGTGTGGGAGCTTGCTGTGCACAAATTGGGTGCCGCGTTTCCTACATTACAACAGTGACTACCGTTCAAAAGTACTACATCGGCTCCCTCCCTCCTTTCCTTCCTTGTAGAGCGGAGGAAAAGATTCAGAATAGACAATAAAGTAGATAAATTTACTGGTGAATAGTCCTTCGCAATAGAAAATCGCTTCCTATTTTCCCACTTTGAAGCGGTAATGGGCCCTTTCTCTCTCTCTGCCATTTTCAATGGGCCTGTCTCATATCTGGAGAGCTCTCAATGGAAATTACACTTGAGTGCTGGTGTGGATCTTGAATAACTATCAATGAACTCCCACCAGCTCAATGAATGTACTATTCAGAAAAATCATCGGGGGGGGGGGGTGGGGGCAGGGGCGGGGGGACAAAAATTAAATAAATAAAAGAAAGTCTGGCAGAGGGACAGACAGAGTGAGAGAGAGAGAGAATGAAACAGGAGGTGAGAAAGAGACAGAGTAAAGAGCGCAAGAGAAAGGACTGAAGAGAATAACAACGGTTAAAGAAAAGGAAAGTGATAAAGAATAGGCATGAGAGAGACAGCCAAGGAAAGTAGAGACAAATAAAGCAAGTTAAATTTAAGTAGCGACTGTGAAATAAAGAGCCAAAGACTGATGGAGAAAAAGAGAGAAAGAGAGAGAGAGAGAAAATGTATGGGAGAGAAAGACAAACAGAGGAGAGAAAGAGAGAGAGAGAGAAAATGTAAGGGAGAGAAAGAGGGACAGAGGAGAGAAAGAGAGGGAGAGAGAAAATGTGAGAAAGGGAGAGAAAGAGAAACAGAGGAGAGAGAGAAAGAGAGAGAGAGAGAGAGAATGTAAGAAAGGGAGAGAAAGAGAGACAGAGGAGAGAGAGAAAGAGAGAGAGAGAGAATGTAAGAAAGGGAGAGAAAGAGAGACAGAGGAGAGAGAGAAAGAGAGAGAGAGAATGTAAGAAAGGGAGAGAAAGAGAGACAGAGGAGAGAGAGAAAGAGAGAGAGAGAGAATGTAAGAAAGGGAGAGAAAGAGGAGAGAGAGAAAGACAGTATGGCAAATGAAAACAGCCAGAGTGAGGGAGATAGATTAGCCGAGAAAGTGTACGAGATGTAGAGAGTAAGACAGATAGAGAGGCAGAGCAAAAGAGAGCGATGGTGAGGGAGAGTCAGAGAGAAAGAAAGAATTTATGAACTGCTAGGCCTTTAGGAGGGTTAATAAAAGCATATTATGGGCTAGTTATAAATAAACAATGATTGACAAAGAGACTTTTATTGAATGTTTTGTCATATATCGATTGAGGGATGATGAGGCTCTCTGTGAATTAAGAGACTGCTTTTTCTTTCATCCATCAGGACCAGGATGGGCCTTGCGAAGCAATTATTCTCCCTTTCACAAAGATGAGAAATGAGAGGAGGATTTTTTTTTTTGTTTTGAATTTAGATTTAATTTGGTTTGTCGCGAGCCTGCTATCAGGTGTATGCATGAGCAATCAGCAGAGCCTGTGTGTCCAGATAAGGCCTGTCACCCAGCTAAGCCTGATTACTGCTGCCTGGGAGAAAGGGGAGGGAGGAGGGGGCGGGGGGTTGGGGGGAATTGGCCTCTTTCAGAATAGTAAATGGAGTGCAGGATCGCTGCTTGGGTCTGCAGAGGTATCAGCAGTCTCAGCCTTTTGTCTGCTTTTGTCGCTGGAGAGGAACAGTCCAAAATCTCAACTCGTAGAGGGGTGCGGAGGGGGGAGGGGGCGAGATGGACGAGGGGCCACCCTAAAACAAGAAAGAGACCGAAGATGCATCAAGGTACTCTCCCCCCAACCCCCCCCTCTCTCTCCTCCAATCATCTCTCCCGCCCCCCCTCCTCCCCATTCCCCCCCACACACAGCGCTTTAAAAAAAAAAAATGCTGGTAAAACATATATTGTGTCCCAGATTATTCTAATCAGAGGTTTCAGCTCGGGTCTGGCTGCTTGCATTTAACAAGGCCCCGCTTGAATCGGCCTCTTCCCCACTTGTGGTTCCCCCCTTTTCTCTTAGCCACGCTCCCTCAGTGATAAATGGTGGGCGGTGATTCGCGTGGATGAAAGGAGGATTGTCTGCAGAAGTAATGATGTGCTTAACCCATTAAGGCGACTTGATTAAACAGTAGCATCAGATAGAGAGAGGGGTATGCTCAGCTGGTAATAAATTTTATCCTGCCAGTTGCGAGACAATAGTTCATCTTTAGGGACTGTGGGAATTTCTTGTTTTTCTTCCTCCAAAAAAAAACCCTAAGGGACCGCGTAAGAAATCCTATCTGCTCCCATAAACGTATCGATGTGCAAGTCTGTCCCCTCTTGTGTCAGCTGTGGCTCAGTGGGTAGCACACTTGCCCTCTGAGTCAGCATGTTGGGGTTCAAGTCCCACTCCAGAGATTGAGCACAAAAATCTATGCCAACACTCCAGTGCAGTGCTGAGGGAGTGTTGTACTGCCGGAGGTGCCCATCTTTCGGATGAGACGTTAAACCGAGGCCCCGTCTGCTCTCACGTGGTCGGAAAATATCCCATGGCATTATTTCGAAGAAGAGCAGGGGAGTTATTCCTGGCCAATTCTTTGATTAACATAACAAAAACAGATTATCTGGTCATCATCACATTGCTGTTTGTGGGAGCTTGCTGTGCGCAAATTGGCTGCCGCGTTTCCCACATTGCAACAGTGACTATACTCCAAAGGTACTTCATTGGCTGTAAAACGCTTTGAGATGTCCGGTGGTCGTGAAAGGCGCTATGTAAGTGCAAGACTTTCTTTCTCTACCGCGCAACCCCGCCCATCGTCGTCGCGCCAACCCCCACCCTCACTCCTCCCCTCGCCCCGCACCCTCTCAGGGAAGGAGGTTGAGGGAGCAGCACCAGGAAATAACTTTCATCTGAAACATACTCTTCAAGATATTGGGGGGAATTTTAACTTTGGGACCCGCCTTGGAATGGGTGGGACGGGAGCGGCGGGAGATCCGGAACTCCACAGCGTGTGAGGGACGTCGCTGACAGGCTCGGCCCTGAAGACAGCCTGGTTACTGGCTTGGCTTCCAGTCGGGCAGGGAACATTGGCGATGAGGCTGCAGGACCAAACAGGTCCGATCCCTGACCCAGGGGGGGTCCACATCCTGGGGGGGGGGGGGGAAGTTCCGATCCCCGACCCTGGGGGGGAAGGAATCCAATCCCTGGAGGGGTTGGATCCTGGGGGATCGATCTGGGTGGGTTCGATGCCCAACCCCAGGGGGGTGCCAATCCCAGTGTGTTTGATGCCTGACCCCGGCGGGAGGGGTCCGATACCGGGGTTCCGATGCGCGTAGGGGAGGTTTGTATGGTGGGAGATGGCTGACTAAGGAAGTAAGGATGGTATCAAATTGAAAACAAAGGCATACAATGTTGCGAAGGTTAGTGGTAGGTGAGTGGATTGGGAAATTTTTAGAAACCAGCAAAGGACGACTAAAAAAATGATAAAGAGAGAGAAGATAGCTTATGAGAGTAAACTAGCAAGAAATATAAAAACAGGTAGTAAGAGCTTCTACAGATATATACAAAGGAAGAGGATAGCTAAAGTAAATATTGGTCCCTTAGAGGATGAGACTGGGGAATTAATAATGGGGAACAGGGAAATGGCAGAGACTTTGAACAAATATTGTGTATCGGTCTTCACAATAGAAGACACTAAAAGCATCCTAATGTGGATAATCAAGTTCTATAGGGAAAGGGGAACTTAAAACAATCACTATCACGAGAGAAAAAGTACTAGGACTAAAGGTGGACAAGTCCCTTGGACCTGATGGCCTGCATCCTAGGGTCTTAAAATAAGTGGCTGCATTGGTTGTAATCTACTGAAATTCCCTGGATTCTGGAGAGGTCCCAGTGGATTGGAAATCCACAAATGTAACGCCCCTATTTAAAAAAGGAGGGAAACTATAGACCAGTTAGCCTAACATCTGTCATTGGGAAAATGCTGGAGTCCATTATTAAGGAAGTCGTAAAACAGTCAAGCAGAGTCAGCATGGTTTTATGAAAAGGAAATCAAATTTGCTGGAGTTCTTTGAGGATGTGACGAGCAGGGTGGATAAAGGGGAACCAGTGGATGTGGTGTATTTGGATTTCTAGAAGGGATTCGATAAGGTGCCACATAAAAAGTTACTGCACAAAATAAGAGCACATGGAGTTGGAGGTAATATATTAGCGTGGATAGAGGATTGGCTGACCAACAGAAAACAGTCGGGATAAATGGGTCATTTTCCGGTTGGCAAACAGTAACTAGTGAGGTGTCACAGGGATCGGTGCTGGGACCTCAACTATTCATAATCATAAGCCTGATGGACTGCATCCCAGAGTACTTAAGGAGGTGGCCTTGGAAATAGCGGATGCATTGACAGTCATTTTCCAACATTCCATTGACTCTGGATCAGTTCCTATGGAGTGGAGGGTAGCCAATGTAACCCCACTTTTTAAAAAAGGAGGGAGAGAGAAAACAGGGAATTATAGACCGGTCAGCCTGACCTCAGTAGTGGGTAAAATGATGGAATCAATTATTAAGGATGTTATAGCAGTGCATTTGGAAAGAGGTGACATGATAGGTCCAAGTCAGCATGGATTTGTGAAAGGGAGATCATGCTTGACAAATCTTCTGGAATTTTTTGAGGATGTTTCCAGTAAAGTGGACAAAGGAGAACCAGTTGATGTGGTATATTTGGACTTTCAGAAGGCTTTCGACAAGGTCCCACACAAGAGATTAATGTGCAAAGTTAAAGCACATGGGATTGGGGGTAGTGTGCTGACGTGGATTGAGAACTGGTTGTCAGACAGGAAGCAAAGAGTAGGAGTAAACGGGTACTTTTCAGAATGGCAGGCAGTGACTAGTGGAGTGCCGCAAGGTTCTGTGCTGGGGCCCCAGCTGTTTACATTGTACATGAATGATTTAGACGAGGGGATTAAATGCAGTATCTCCAAATTTGCGGATGATACTAAGTTGGGTGGCAGTGTGAGCTGCGAGTAGGATGCTATTAGGCTGCAGAGTGACTTGGATAGGTTAGGTGAGTGGGCAAATGCATGGCAGATGAAGTATAATGTGGATAAATGTGAGGTTATCCACTTTGGTGGTAAAAACAGAGAGACAGACTATTATCTGAATGGTGACAGATTAGGAAAAGGGAAGGGGCAACGAGACCTGGGTGTCATGGTACATCAGTCATTGAAGGTTAGCATGCAGGTACAGCAGGCGGTTAAGAAAGCAAATGGCATGTTGGCCTTCATAGCGAGGGGATTTGAATACAGGGGCAGGGAGGTGTTGCTACAGTTGTACAGGGCCTTGGTGAGGCCACACCTGGAGTATTGTGTACAGTTTTGGTCTCCTAACTTGAGGAAGGACATTCTTGCTATTGAGGGAGTGCAGCGAAGGTTCACCAGACTGATTCCCGGGATGGCGGGACTGACCTATCAAGAAAGACTGGATCAACTGGGCTTGTATTCACTGGAGTTCAGAAGAATGAGAGGGGACCTCATAGAAACGTTTAAAATTCTGACGGGTTTAGACAGGTTAGATGCAGAAAGAATGTTCCCAATGTTGGGGAAGTCCAGAACCAGGGGTCACAGTCTGAGGATAAGGGGTAAGCCATTTAGGACCGAGATGAGGAGAAACTTCTTCACCCAGAGAGTGGTGAACCTGTGGAATTCTCTACCACAGAAAGTAGTTGAGGCCAATTCACTAAATATATTCAAAAGGGAGTTAGATGAAGTCCTTACTACTCGGGGGATCAAGGGTTATGGCGAGAAAGCAGGAAGGGGGTACTGAAGTTTCATGTTCAGCCATGAACTCATTGAATGGCGGTGCAGGCTAGAAGGGCTGAATGGCCTGCTCCTGCACCTATTTTCTATGTTTCTATGTTTCTATATTAATGATTTGGATGAAGGGACCGAGTGTAATGTAGCCAAATTTTCTGATGATGCAAAGATGGGTGGGAAAGCAGGTTGTGAGGAGGACACAATGTCCTAGGGGGATTGTTTGCTAGTACTGTTGGGGAGGAGTTAAACTAATATGGCAGGGGGATGGGAACAAATGGAGGGAGACAGAGGGAAACAAAAAGGAGATAAAAGCAAAAAAACAGAAAGGAGATGAGAAATAGTGGAGGACAGAGAAACGCAAGAAAAAGAACAAAAAGGGCCACTGTACAACAAAATTCTAAAAGGACAAAGGGTGTTAAAAAAACAAGCCTGAAGGCTTTGTGTCTTAATGCAAGGAGTATCCGTAATAAGGTGGATGAATTAACTGTGCAAATAGATGTTAACAAATATGATGTGATTGGGATTACGGAGATGTGGCTCCAGGATGATCAGGGCATGGAACTCAACATCTAGGGGTATTCAGCATTCAGGAAGGATAGAATAAAAGGAAAAGGAGGTGGGGTAGCATTGCTGGTTAAAGAGGAGATTAATACAATAATTAGGAATGACATTAGCTTGAATGATGTGGAATCTATATGGGTAGAGCTGCAGAACACCAAAGGGCAAAAAACGTTAGTGGGAGTTGTGTACAGACCTCCAAACAGTAGTAGTGATGTTGGGGAGGGCATCAAACAGGAAATTATGGGTGCATGCAATAAGGGTGCAGCAGTTATAATGGGTGACTTTAATATGCACATAGATTGGGCTAACCAAAGTGGAAGCAATACGGTGGAAGAGGATTTCCTGGAGTGCATAAGGGATGGTTTTCTAGACCAATATGTCGAGGAACCAACTAGGGGAGAGGCCATCTTAGACTGGGTGTTGTGTAATGAGAGAGGATTAATTAGCAATCTCGTTGTGCGAGGCCCCTTGGGGAAGATTGACCATAATATGGTGGAATTCTGCATTAGGATGGAGAATGAAACAGTTAATTCAGAGACCATGGTCCAGAACTTAAAGAAGGGTAACTTTGAAGGTATGAGGCGTGAATTGGCTAGGATTGATTGGCGAATGATACTTGAGGGGTTGACTGTGGATGGGTAATGGCAGACATTTAGAGACCGCATGGATGAACTACAACAATTGTACATTCCTGTCTGGCATAAAAATAAAAAAGGGAAGGTGGCTCAACCGTGGCTATCAAGGGAAATCAGGGATAGTATTAAAGCCAAGTAAGTGGCATACAAATTGGCCAGAAATAGCAGCGAACCCGGAGACTGGGAGAAATTTAGAACTCAGCAGAGGAGGACAAAGGGTTTGATTAGGGCAGGGAAAATAGAGTACGAGAGGAAGCTTGCAGGGAACTTTAAGACGGATTGCAAAAGTTTCTATAGATATGTAAAGAGAAAAAGGTTAGTAAAGACAAATGTAGGCCCCCTGCAGTCAGAATCAGTGGAAGTCATAACGGGGAACAAAGAAATGGCGGACCAATTGAACAAGTACTTTGGTTCGGTATTCACTAAGGAGGACACTAACAACATTCCGGATATAAGAAGGGTCAGAGGGTCTAGTAAGGAGGAGGAACTGAGGGAAATCCTTATTAGTCGGGAAATTGTGTTGGGGAAATTGATGGGATTGAAGGCCGATAAATCTCCAGGGCCTGATGGACTGCATCCTAGAGTACCTAAGGAGGTGGCCTTGGAAATAGCGGATGCATTGACAGTCATTTTCCAACATTCCATTGACTCTGGATCAGTTCCTATCGAGTGGAGGGTAGCCAATGTAACCCCACTTTAAAAAAAAAGGAGGGATAGAGAAAACAGGGAATTATAGACCGGTCAGCCTGACATCGGTAGTAGGTAAGATGATGGAATCAATTATTAAGGATGTCATAGCAGCGCATTTGGAAAGAGGTGATATGATAGGTCCAAGTCAGCATGGATTTGTGAAAGGGAAATCATGCTTGACAAATCTTCTGGAATTTTTTGAGGATGTTTCCAGTAGAGTGGACAAGGGAGAACCAGTTGATGTGGTATATTTGGACTTTCAGAAGGCTTTCGACAAGGTTCCACACAAGAGATTAATGTGCAAAGTTAAAGCACATGGGATTGGGGGTAGTGTGCTGATATGGATTGAGAAATGGTTGTCAGACAGGAAGCAAAGAGTAGGAGTAAATGGGTACTTTTCAGAATGGCAGGCGGTGACTAGTGGGGTACCGCAAGGTTCTGTGCTGGGGCCCCAGCTGTTTACACTGTATATTAATGATTTAGACGAGGGGATTAAATGTAGTATCTCCAAATTTGCGGATGACACTAAGTTAGGTGGCAGTGTGAGCTGCGAGGAGGATGCTATGAGGCTGCAGAGCGACTTGGATAGGTTAGGTGAGGGGGCAAATGCATGGCAGATGAAGTATAATGTGGATAAATGTGAGGTTGTCCACTTTGGTGGTAAAAACAGAGAGACAGACTATTATCTGAATGGTGACAGATTAGGAAAAGGGGAGGTGCAACGAGACCTGGTTGTCATGGTACATCAGTCATTGAAGGTTGCAATGCAGGTACAGCAGGCGGTTAAGAAAGCAAATGGCATGTTGGCCTTCATAGCAAGGGGATTTGAGTACAGGGGCAGGGAGGTGTTGCTACAGTTGTACTGGGCCTTGGTGAGGCCACACCTGGAGTATTGTGTACAGTTTTAGTCTCCTAACCTGAGGAAGGACATTCTTTTGATTGAGGGAGTGCAGCGAAGGTTCACCAGACTGATTCCCGGGATGGCGGGACTGACCTATCAAGAAAGACTGAATCAACTGGGCTTGTATTCACTGGAGTTCAGAAGAATGAGAGGGGGCCTTATAGAAACGTTTAAAATTCTGATGGGTTTAGACAGGTTAGATGCAGGAAGAATGTTCCCAATGTTGGGGAAGTCCAGAACCAGGGGACACAGTCTAAGGATAAGGGGTAAGCCATTTAGGACCGAGATGAGGAGAAACTTCTTCACCCAGAGAGTGGTGAACCTGTGGAATTCTCTACCACAGAAAGTTGTTGAGGCCAATTCACTAAATATATTCAAAAAGGAGTTCGATGTAGTCCTTACTACTATGGGGATCAAGGGGTATGGCGTTAAAGCAGGAATGGGGTACTGAAGTTGCATGTTCAGCCATGAACTCATTGAATGGCGGTGCAGGCTAGAAGGGCCGAATGGTCTACTCCTGCACCTATTTTCTATGTTTCTATGTTTCTATGACACAAATAATCTGCAAGGGATATAGACAGGCTAAGTGAGTGGGCAAAAATTTGGCAGATGGAGTGTAATGTGGGAAAATGTGAGGTTATCCACTTTGGTAGGAAAAATAAAAAAGCAAATTATTATTTAAATGGCGATAGATTACAAAATGTTGTAGTACAGAGAGATTTGGGGGTCCTTGTAAATGAAACACAAACAGTTAGTACGCAGATACAGCAAGTAATTAGGAAGGCAAATGGAATGCTGGCCTTTATTGCAAGGGGGTTGGAATATAAAAGCAGGGAAGTCCTTCTCCAACTGTACAGGGTATTGGTGAGACCACACCTGGAGTACTGTGTACAATTTTGGTCTCCGTATTTAAGGAGGGCTATACTTGCATTGGAAGCAGTTCAGAAAAGGTTCATTCGGTTGACTCTTGAGATGAAGGGGTTGACTTATGAAGATAGGTTGAGCAGGTTGGGCCTATACTCATTGGAGTTTAGAAGAATGAGAGGGGATCTTATTGAAACACATAAGATAATGAGGGGGCTCGACAAGGTGGATGCAGAGAGGATGTTTCCCCTCATTGGGGAAACTTAAACTAGGGGATATAGTTTCAGAATAAGGGGTCTCCCATTTAAACTGAGATGAGGAGGAATTTCTTCTCTCAGAGGGTTGTGAATCTGTGGAATTCTCTGCCCCAGAGAGCTGTGGAGGCTGGGTCATTGAATATATTTAAGATGGAGATTTTTGAACGATAAGGGAGTCAAGGGTTATGGGGAGCGGGCAGGGAAGTGGAGCTGAGTCCATGATCAGATTAGCCATGATCTTATTGAATGGCAAAGCAAGCTCGAGGGACAAAATGGCCTACTCCTGCTCCTATTTCTTATGTTCTTATGTGAGGCCACACAGACACACTCACAGTGACACACTGACACACACCCTGAAACACACACAGTGACACACACAGACACACTCACAATGACACACACACACACACTCACACAGACACACACACAGACACACACTGAGACACACACAGACACACTCAAATATACACTGACACATCATCATCAACATAGGCAGTCCCTCGGAATCGAGGAAGACTTGCTTCCACTCTTAACATGGGTTCTTAGGTGGCTGAACAGTCCAATACAAGAACCACAGACTCTGGCACAGGTGGGACAGATAGTGGTTGAGGGAAGGGGTGGGTGGGACTGGTTTGCCGCACGTTCCTTCCGCTGCCTGTGCTTGATTTCTGCATGCTCTCGGCGACGAGACTCGAGGTGCTCAGCGCCCTCTCGGATGCACTTACTCCACTTAGGACAGTCTTTGGCCAGGGACTCCCAGATGTCAGTGGAGATGCTGCACTTTATCAGGGAAGCTTTGAGGGTGTCCTTGACACATTTCCTCTGCCCACCTTTGGCTCGTTTGCCGTGGACGAGTTCCGAGTAGAGCGCTTGCTTTGGGAGTCTCGTGTCTGGCATGCGAACAATGTGGCCTGCCCAGCAGAGCTGATCAAGTGTGGTCAGTGCTTCAATGCTGGGAATGTTGGCCTGGTTGAGGAGTCTAACGTTGGTGCATCTGTCCTCCCGGGATTTGTAGGATCTTGCGGAGACATCGCTGGTGGTATTTTTCCAATGACTTGAGGTGTCTACTGTACATGGTCCATGTCTCTGAGACATACAGGAGGGCGGGTATTACTTCAGACCTGTAGACCATGAGCTTGGTGGCAGATTTGAGGACCTGGTCTTCAAACACACTTTTCCTCAGGTGGCCAAAGCCTGCACTGGCGCACTGGAGGCGGTGTTGGATCTCGTCGTCAATGTCTGCTCTTGTTGATAGGAGGCTCCCGAGATAAGGGAAATGGTACACGTTGTCCAGGGCCGCGCTGTGGATCTTGATGACTGGGGGTCAGTGCTGTGCGGCGAGGACAGGCTGGTGGAGGACCTTTGTCTTACTGATGTTTAGCGTAAGGCCTATGCTTTCGTACGCCTCAATAAATACGTCGACTATATCCTGGAGTTCAGCCTCAGTATGAGCGCAGACGCAGGTGTCGTCCATGTACTGTAGCTCAATGACAGAGGTTGGAGTGGTCTTGGACCTGGCCTGGAGATGGTGAAGGTTGAACAGGTTCCCACTGGTTCTGTAGTTTAGCTCCACTCCAGCGGGGAGCTTGTTGAGCGTGAGGTGGAGCATGGCAGTGAGGAAGATTGAGAAGAGGGTTGGCGCGATGACGCAGCCCTGTTTGACCCCGGTCTGGACGTGGATTGGGTCTGTGGTGGATCCGTCGGTAAGGATCACGGCCTGCATGTCGTCATGGAGCAGGCGGAGGATGGTAACGTACTTTTGGGGACATCCGAAACGGAGGAGGACACTCCATGGACCCTCGCAGCTAACTGTGTCAAAGGCCTTTGTAAGGTCGAAGAAGGCCATGTATAAGGGCTGGTGCTGTTTCCTGCATTCATCCTGCAGCTGTCGCGCTGTAAAAACCATGTCCGTTGTGCCCCAAATGGGACGAAATCCGCACTGTGACTCCGGGAGGAGCTCCTCAGCCACAGGAAGAAGACAGCTGAGGAGGATTCTAGCGACGACTTTCCCAGTGACTGACACACATCATCATCATCATCATCATAGGCAGTCCCTCAGAATCGAGGAAGACTTGCTTCCACTCTTAGCATGAGTTCTTAGGTAGATGACAGTCCAATACGAGAGCCACAGTCCCTCTCACAGGTGGGGCAGACAGTGGTTGAAGGAAAGGGTGGGCGGGGAGTCTGGTTTGCCGCACACTCCTTCTGATGCCTGCGCTTGATTTTTGCTCTCGAGACCAGGAGCAGCGCGACTTCGGCGAGAGGCGGGAGTTCCGGGGATCGGAGAGGCCGACAAAAGGCCAGTGAGACCGGGAGTAGCGCCCTTCGGCGAGAGGCGGGAGTTCCGGGGATCGGAGAGGCCGACAAAAGGTCAGTGAGACCGGGAGTAGCGCGAGTTCGGCGAGAGGCGGGGGTTCCGGGGATCGGAGAGGCCGACAAAAGGCCAGTGAGACCAGGAGCAGCGCGACTTCGGCGAGAGGCGGGAGTTCCGGGGATCGGAGAGGCCGACAAAAGGCCAGTGAGACCGGGAGTAGCGCCCTTCGGCGAGAGGCGGGAGTTCCGGGGATCGGAGAGGCCGACAAAAGGTCAGTGAGACCGGGAGTAGCGCCCTTCGGCGAGAGGCGGGAGTTCCGGGGATCGGAGAGGCCGACAAAAGGTCAGTGAGACCGGGAGTAGCGCGAGTTCGGCGAGAGGCGGGAGTTCCGGGGATCGGAGAGGCCGACAAAAGGTCAGTGAGACCGGGAGTAGCGCGAGTTCGGCGAGAGGCGGGGGTTCCGGGGATCGGAGAGGCCGACAAAAGGCCAGTGAGACCAGGAGCAGCGCCCTTCGGCGAGAGGCGGGGGTTCCGGGGATCGGAGAGGCCGACAAAAGGTCAGTGAGACCAGGAGCAGCGCCCTTCGGCGAGAGGCGGGGGTTCCGGGGATCGGAGAGGCCGACAAAAGGCCAGTGAGACCAGGAGCAGCGCGACTTCGGCGAGAGGTGGGAGTTCCGGGGATCGGAGAGGCCGACAAAAGGCCAGTGAGACCGGGAGCAGCGCCCTTCGGCGAGAGGCGGGAGTTCCGGGGATCGGAGAGGCCGACAAAAGGCCAGTGAGACCGGGAGCAGCGCCCTTCGGCGAGAGGCGGGAGTTCCGGGGATCGGAGAGGCCGACAAAAGGCCAGTGAGACCAGGAGCAGCGCCCTTCGGCGAGAGGCGGGAGTTCCGGGGATCGGAGAGGCCGACAAAAGGCCAGTGAGACCGGGAGCAGCGCGAGTTCGGCGAGAGGCGGGAGTTCCGGGGATCGGAGAGGCCGACAAAAGGTCAGTGAGACCGGGAGCAGCGCGAGTTCGGCGAGAGGCGGGAGTTCCGGGGATCGGAGAGGCCGACAAAAGGTCAGTGAGACCGGGAGCAGCGCGAGTTCGGCGAGAGGCGGGAGTTCCGGGGATCGGAGAGGCCGACAAAAGGCCAGTGAGACCGGGAGCAGCGCGAGTTCGGCGAGAGGCGGGGGTTCCGGGGATCGGAGAGGCCGACAAAAGGTCAGTGAGACCGGGAGCAGCGCGAGTTCGGCATGAGTTCCGGGGTTGGCGAGGCCTATAAAGGCCAGTGAGACCGGGAGCAGCGCGAGTTCGGCATGAGTTCCGGGGTTGGCGAGGCCTATAAAGGCCAGTGAGACCGGGAGCAGCGCGAGTTCGGCATGAGTTCCGGGGTTGGCGAGGCCTATAAAGGCCAGTGAGACCAGGAGCAGCGCGAGTTCGGCGAGAGGCGGGAGTTTCGGGGTTGGCGAGAGGCTGACAAAAGGCCAGTGAGACCGGGAGCAGCGCGAGTTCGGCGAGAGGCGGGAGTTCCGGGGATCGGAGAGGCCGACAAAAGGCCAGTGAGACCGGGAGCAGCGCTAGTTCGGTGAGAGGCGTGAGTTCCGGGGATCGGAGAGGCCTACAAAAGGCCAGTGAGACCGGGAGCAGCGCTAGTTCAGCGAGAGGCGTGAGTTCCGGGGTTGGCGAGAGGCCTATAAAGGCCAGTGAGACCAGGAGCAGCGTGAGTTCGGCGAGAGGCGTGAGTTCCAGGGTTGGCGAGAGGCTGACAAAAGGCCAGTGAGACCAGGAGCAGCGTGAGTTCGGCGAGAGGCGTGAGTTCCAGGGTTGGCGAGAGGCCTATAAAGGCCAGTGAGACCGGGAGCAGCGTGAGTTCGGCGAGAGGCATGAGTTCCAGGGTTGGCGAGAGGCTGACAAAAGGCCAGTGAGACCAGGAGCAGCGTGAGTTCGGCGAGAGGCGTGAGTTCCAGGGTTGGCGAGAGGCCTATAAAGGCCAGTGAGACCGGGAGCAGCTACAGGGGGAAGGCAAAAAAGAAGTAGAAAGAAACAGAAAGGTGACGTCACAGCCAAGGGGGTAAGTGATTGGCTGGTGACTGGTGAGTAATTTTTCTTTTATCTCTTCTATAACAGTGAGTAAACTTTAGCATTGTTGTTGCCAATTTAAGTGTTTCTAAGAGTTAAGTCATGGCAGGAGAGCTCGGACATGTGTTATGCTCCTCCTGTACCATGTGGGAACTCAGGGACACTTCCGGTGTCCCTGACGACTACGTGTGCGGGAAGTGTATCCGCCTCCAGCTCCTGACGGTCCGCGTTGCGGAATTGGAGCTGAGGGTGGATGAACTCTGGATCATCCACGATGCTGAGAAAGACGTGAGTATCACGTGTAGTGAGTTGGTCTTGCCACAGGTGAAGGGTCCACAGCCAGATAGGGAATGGAAGACCAGCAGGAAGAGCAGTGCAAGGAAGGTAGTGCAGGGGTCCCCTGCGGTCATCCCCCTGCAAAACAGATACACCGCTTTGGGTGCTGTTGAGGGGGATGACTCATCAGGGGAGGGCAGCAGCAGCCAAGTTCATGGCACCGTGGCTGGCTCTGCTGCACAGGAGGGCAGGAAAAAGAGTGGGAGAGCGATAGTGATAGGGGATTCAATTGTAAGGGGAATAGATAGGTGTTTCTGCGGCTGCAACCGAGACTCCAGGATGGTATGTTGCCTCCCTGGTGCAAGGGTCAAGGATGTCTCGGAGTGGGTGCAGGACATTCTGAAAAGGGAGGGTGAACAGCCAGTTGTCGTGGTGCACATTGGCACCAATGATATAGGTAAAAAAAGGGATGAGGTCCTACGAGACGAATTTAAAGAGCTAGGAGCTAAATTAAAAGGTAGGACCTCAAAAGTAGTAATCTCGGGATTGCTACCAGTGCCACGTGCTAGTCAGAGTAGGAATCGCAGGATAGCTCAGATGAATGCGTGGCTTGAGCAGTGGTGCAGCAGGGAGGGATTCAAATTCCTGGGGTATTGGAACCGGTTCTGGGGGAGGTGGGACCAGTACAAACCCGACGGTCTGCACCTGGGCAGGACTGGAACCAATGTCCTCGGGGAGTGTTTGTTAGTGCTGTTGGGGAGGAGTTAAACTAATATGGCAGGGGGATGGGAACCAATGCAGGGAGACAGAGGGAAACAAAATGGAGACAGAAGCAAAAGACAGAAAGGAGATGAGTAAAAGTGGAGGGCAGAGAAACCCAAGGCAAAAAACTAAAAGGGCCACTGTACAGCAAAATTCTAAAGGGTCAAAGTGTAATAAAAAGGCAAGCATGAAAGCTCGGTGCCTCAATGCAAGGAGTATTCGGAACCCAGGAGAGGGCTCTGAGCTAGTTAGAGTGGGTGAGAGCTCAGATGAACAGGACCCCAAGGCAGGAGGCAACAGAGCAGAGTAGCACTGGGGTAAGTGTAAACCACAAGGTGATAGGAAGGGACAATATGTATGAATATAAAGGGGCTGCAGGAGGGGTCAAAACTAAAAATCATGGTTTCAAAACTAGTATTAAAACACTCTACCTAAACACACGCAGCATTCGAAATAAAGTAAATGAGTTGACGGCACAAATCATTACAAATGGGTATGATTTGGTGGCCATTACAGAAACATGGTTGCAGGGTAGCCAAGACTGGGAATTAAACATACAGGGGTATCTGACAATTCGGAAAGATAGACAAGAAGGGAAATGAAGTGGGGTAGCTCTCTTAATAAAGGAAGATATCAGGACAGTTGTGAGAGGCGATATTGGCTCTAATGAACAAAATGTTGAATCATTGTGGGTGGAGATTAGAGATAGTAATGGGAAAAAGTCACTGGCGGGCGTAGTTTATAGGCCACCAAATAATAACTTCATGGTGGGGCGGGCAATAATCAAGGGAATTATGGAGGCATGTGAAAAAGGAACGGCAGTAATCATGGGGGATTTTAACCTACATATCGATTGGTCAAATCAAATTGCACGGGGTAGTCTTGAGGAGGAATTCATAGAATGCATACGGGATTGTTTCTTAGAACAGTGTGTTACAGAACCTACAAGGGAGCAAGTGATCTTAGATCTGGTCCTGTGTAATGAGACAGGAATAATAAACGATCTCCTAGTAAAAGATTCTCTCGGAATGAGTGATCACAGTATGGTTGAATTTGTAATACAGATTGAGGGTGAGGAAGTAGTGTCTCAAACGAGCATATTATGCTTAAACAAAGGGGACTACAGTGGGATGAGGGCAGAGTTGGCTAAAGTAGACTGGAAACACAGACTAAACAGTGGCACAATTGAGGAACAGTGGAGGACTTTTAAGGAGCTCTTTCATAATGCTCAACAAAAATATATTCCAGTGAAAAAGAAGGGCGGTAAGAGAAGGGATAACCAGCCGTGGATAACCAAGGATATAAGGGAGAGTATCAAATTAAAAACCAATGCGTATAAGGTGGCCAAGGTTAGTGGGAAACTAGAAGATTGGGAAAATTTTAAATGACAGCAAAGAATGACTAAGAAAGCAATAAAGAAAGGAAAGATAGATTACAAAGGTAAACTTGTGCAAAACATAAAAACAGATAGTAAAAGCTTTTACTGATATATAAAACGGAAAAGAGTGACTAAAATAAATGTTGGTCCCTTAGAAGATGAGAAGGGGGATTTAATAATGGGAAATGTGGAAATGGCTGAGACCTTAAACAATTATTTTGCTTCGGTCTTCACAGTGGAAGACACAAAAACCATGCCAAAAATTGCTGGTCACAGGAATGTGGGAAGGGAGGACCTTGAGACAATCACTATCACTAGGAGGGTAGTGCTGGACAGGCTAATGGGACTCAAGGTAGACAAGTCCCCTGGTCCTGATGAAATGCATCCAAGGGAATTCAACTTTGGCACATTTACAAAATAAATAGTGTGCAATTTTTGAAACTTTTGTTTTGGGGAAATGTTTTCGTTAACTTTTTTTTTAACTCTCCCCACTCGCTTTTTTTTTAAGGATGGATATTTACTGAATTTACTGTGGAAGTTATAGCAGATGCATTCGTTATAATCTACCAAAATTCTCTGGATTCTGGGGAGGTACCAGCGGATTGGAAAGCAGCTAATGTAACGCCTCTGTTTAAAAAAGGGGGCAGACAAAAGGCAGGTAACTATAGGCCGGTTAGTTTGACATCTGTAGTGGGGGAAATGCTTGAAGCTATCATTAAGGAAGAAATAGCGGGACATCTAGATAGGAATAGTGCAATCAAGCAGACGCAACATGGATTCATGAAAGGGAAATCATGTTTAACTAACTTACTGGAATTCTTTGAGGATATAACGAGCATGGTGGATACAGGTGTACCAATGGATGTGGTGTATTTAGATTTCCAAAAGGCATTCGATAAGGTGCCACACAAAAGGTTACTGCAGAAGATAAAGGTACGTGGAGTCAGAGGAAATGTATTCGCATGGATAGAGAATTGGCTGGCCAACAGAAAGCAGAGAGTCGGGATAAATGGGTCCTTTTCGGGTTGGAAATCGGTGGTTAGTGGTGTGCCACAGGGATCGGTGCTGGGACCACAACTGTTTACAATATACATAGATGACCTGGAAGAGGGGACAGAGTGTAGTGTAACAAAATTTGCAGATGACACAAAGATTAGTGGGAAAGCGGATTGTGTAGAGGACACAGAGAGGCTGCAAAGAGATTTAGATAGGTTAAGCGAATGGGTTAAGGTTTGGCAGATGGAATACAATGTCGGAAAATGTGAGGTCATCCACCTTGGAAAGAAAAACAGTAAAAGGGAATATTATTTGAATGGGGAGAAATTACAACATGCTGCGGTGCAGAGGGACCTGGGGGTCCTTGTGCATGAATCCCAAAAAGTTAGTTTGCAGGTGCAGCAGGTAATCAGGAAGGCGAATGGAATGTTGGCCTTCATTGCGAGAGGGATGGATACAAAAGCAGGGAGGTCCTGCTGCAACTGTATAGGGTATTGGTGAGACCGCACCTGGAGTACTGCATGCAGTTTTGGTCACCTTACTTAAGGAAGGATATACTAGCTTTGGAGGGGATACAGAGACGATTCATGAGGCTGATTCCGGACGTTTAGGGGGTTACCTTATGATGATAGATTGAGTAGACTGGGTCTTTACTCGTTGGAGTTCAGAAGGATGAGGGGTGATCTTATAGAAACATTTAAAATAATGAAAGGGATAGACAAGATAGAGGCAGAGAGGTTGTTTCCACTGGTCGGGGAGACTAGAACTAGGGGGCACAGCCTCAAAATACGGGGGAGCCAATTTAAAACCGAGTTGAGAAGGAATTTCTTCTCCCAGAGGGTTGTGAATCTGTGGAATTCTCTGCCCAAGGAAGCTGTTGAGGCTAGCTCATTGAATGTATTCAAATCACAGATCGATAGATTTTTAACCAATAAGGAAATTAAGGGTTACGGGGAGCTGAGTCCACGGCCAGATCAGCCATGATCTTGTTGAATGGCGGAGCAGGCTCGAGGGGCTAAATGGCCTACTCCTGTTCCTAATTCTAATGTTCTTATGTTCTCCCGGCTGCACACACACACACACAGACACACTCACAGACACACACTGACACACACACTCACACTGACACACATAAGATCAACCATGATCTTATTGGATTACGGAGCAGACTTGAGGGACCGTATGGCCTACTCCTGTTCCTATTTCTTATGTTCTTATGTTCTTACACACTGACACACTCACAGTGACATACACACTGACACACTGACATGCACACTCACACTCACACAGACACACACTGAGACACATGCTGATGCACACACACAGACTCATTCACAGGGCCTATTAGAGACCATGAGGGTAATCTGTGTGTGGAGGCAGAAGATGTTGGTATGCTTCTTAATGAATACTTTGCTTTTATTTTCACAAAAGAGAGGGGCATTGCAGGCACTGCTATCGAGGAGGAGGAGCGTGAAATATTAGATGAAATAAACACAGTGAGAGAGGAGGTATTAAGGGGTTTAGCAGCTTTGAAAGTGGAAAAGTCTCCAGGCCCGGATGAAATGTATCCCAGGCTGTTCAATGAAGTAAAAGAGGCAAAAGCAGAGGTTTTGACCATCATTTTCCAATCCTCCCTGGCTTCACGTGCCAGAGGACTGCTAATGTGGTACCTTTGTTCAAGAAGGGAGAAAGGGATAGACCGAGTAATTACAGGCCAGTCAGCCTAACCTCTGTGGTAGGAAAATTATTGAAAAAAATCCTGAAGGATAGGATAAATCTACATTTAGAAAGACATGGATTAATCAAGGACAGTCTGCACGGATTTGCTAAGGGAAGGTCATGTCTGACTAACTTGATTGAATTTTTTGAGGAGGTAACCAGGAGGGTCGATGAGGGCAGTATATCTGATGCAGTGTATATGGATTTTAGCAAGGCTTTTGATAAGGTCCCACATGGTAGACTGTCACGAAGGTTAAAGCCCATGGGATCCAGGGCAAAGTGGCAAGTTGGATCTAAAACTGGCTCAGAGGCAGGAAGCAAAGGGTAATGGTTGATGGGTGTTTTTGTGACTGGAAGGATGTTTACAGTGGGGTTCCGCAGGGCTCAGTACTGGGTCCTTTGCTTTTTGTGGTATATATCTATGATCTAGACTTGAATATAGGGGGTATGATTAAGAGGTTTGCAGATGAGACTAAAATCGGCTGTGTGGTTGATAATGAAGAAGAAAGCTGTGGACTGCAGGAAGATATCAATCTACTGGTCAGGTGGGCAGAACAGCAAATGGGATTCAATCCAGAGAAGTGTGAGGTAATGCATTTGGGGAGGGCTAACAAGGAAAGGGAATACACATTAAATGGTAGGGCACTGAGAAGGTTAGAAGAACAAAGAGACCTTGGAGTGCATGTCCACAGGTCCCTGAAGGTAGCAGGCCAGGTAGATAAGGTGATTAAGAAGGCATACGGAATGTTTGCCTTTATTAGCCGAGGCATAGAAAATAAGAGCAAGGGGGTTCTGCTTGAACTCCCAGAGGTATTCAACGTCCAGGGGTATTCAACATTTAGGAAGGATAGACAGAAAGGAAAAGGAGATGGGGTGGCATTGCTGGTTAAAGAGGAAATTAATGCAATAGTAAGGAAGGACATTAGCTTGGATGATGTGGAATCGGTATGGGTAGAGCTACGGAATACCAAAGGGCAGAAAATGCTAGTGCGAGTTATGTACAGACCACCAAACAGTAGTAATGAGGATGGGGACAGCATCAAACAAGAAATTAGCGATGCGTGCAATAAAGGTACAGCAGTTATCATGGGTGACTTTAATCTACATATTGATTGGGCTAACCAAACTGGTAGCAATGCGGTGGAGGAGGATTTCCTGGAGTGTATAAGGGATGGTTTTCTGGACCAATACGTCGAGTAACCAACTAGGGCTGGCCATCCTAGACTTGGTGATGTGTAATGAGAAAGGACTAATTAACAATCTTGTTGTGCGAGGCCCCTTGGGGAAGAGTGACCATGAAATGGTAGAATTCTTTATTAAGATGGAGAGTGACAGTTAATTCAGAGACTAGGGTCCTGAACTTGGGGAAAGGTAACTTTGATGGTATGAGACGTGAATTGTCTAGAATAGACTGGCGAATGATACTTAAAGGGTTGACGGTGGATAGGCAATGGCAAACATTTAAAAATCATATGGATGAACTTCAACAATTGTACATCCCTGTCTGGAATAAAAATAAAAGGGGAAGGTGGCTCAACCGTGGCTAACAAGGGAAATTAAGGATAGTGTTAAATCCAAGGAAGAGACATATAAATTGGCCAGAAAAAGTAGCAAACCTGAGGACTGGAAGAATTTTGTAATACAGAAGAGGAGGACAAAGGGTTTAATTAGAAGTGGGAAAATAGAGTATGAGAGGAAGCTTGCTGGGAAAATAAAAATTGACTGCAAAAGCTTCTATAGATATGTAAAGAGAAAAAGATTAGTGAAAACAAATGTAGGTCCCTTGCAGTCAGATTCAGATGAATTTATAATGGATAACAAAGAAATGGCAGACCAGTTAAACAAATACTTTGGTTCTTTTTACACGAAACAAGACACAAATAACCTTCCGGAAATACTAGGAGACCGAGGGTCTAATGAGAAGGAGGAACTGAAGGATATCCTTAAACAGTGGGAAATTGTGTTAGGGAAATTGATGGGATTGAAGGCCGATAAATCCCCGGGGTCTGATAGTCTGCATCCCAGAGTACTTAAGGAAGTGGTCATAGAAGTAGTGGATGCATTGGAGATCATTTTCCAACAGTCTATCGACTCTGGATCAGTTCCTATGGACTGGAGGGTAGCTAATGTAACACCACTGTTTAAAAAGATGGGAGAGAGAAAACGGGTAATTATAGACCGGTTAGCTTGACATCAGTAGTGGGGAAAATGTTGGAATCAATTATTAAAGATGAAATAGCAGCGCATTTGGAAAGCAGTGACAGAATTGGTCCAAGTCAGCATGGATTTATGAAAGGGAAATCATGCTTGACAAATCTTCTGGAATTTTTTGAGGAAGTAACTAGTGGAGAGGACAAGGGAGAATCAGTGGATGTGGTGTACTTGGACTTTCAAAAGGCTTTTGACAAGGTCCCACAGAAGAGATTGGTGTTCAAAATTAAAGCACATGGTATTGGGGGTAATGTCCTGACGTGGATAGAGAACTGGTTGGCAGACAGGAAGCAGAGAATCGGAATAAATGGGTCCTAATCTGATGAAGGACGTTCTTGCTATTGAGGGAGTGCAGCGAAGGTTCACCAGACTGATTCCCGGGATAGCGGGACTGACACATGAGGAGAGACTGGATGGACTGGGCCTTTATACACTGGAGTTTAGAAGGATGAGAGGGGATCTCATAGAAACATATAAAATTCTGACGGGACTGAACAAGTTAGATGCGGGAAGAATGTTCCCGATATTGGGGAAGTCCAGAACCAGGGGTCACAGTCTTAGGATAAGGGGTAGGCCATTTAGGACTGAGATGAGGAGAAATTTCTTCACTCAGAGAGTTGTTAACCTGTGGAATTCCCTGCCGCAGAGAGATGTTGATGCCAGTTCATTGGATATATTCAAGAGGGAGTTAGATATGGCCCTTACAGCTGAAGGGATCAAGGGGTATGGAGAGAAAGCAGGAAAGGGGATACTGAGGGAATGATCAGCCATGATCTTGTTGAATGGTGGTGCAGGCTCGAAGGGCCGAATGGCCTACTCCTGCACCTATTTTCTATGTTTCTATGTTTCTAACTGTATCAAACACTGGTTAGGCCACAGCTGGAGTACTGCGTGCCGTTCTGGTCACCGCATTACACGAAGGATGCGATTGCACTGGAGCGGGTACAAAGGAAATTTATGAAGTTGTTGCCGGGAGTGGAGAATCTTAGCTATGAGGAAAGATTGGATAGGCTGGGTCTGTTTTCCTTGGAACAGAGGGGAGACCTCATTGAGATGTATAAAATGATGAGGGGCCTAGATACAGTGGATAGCAAGGGCCTATTTCCCTTAGCAGAGGGGTCAACAACTAGGGGGCATAAATTTAAAGTAATTGGTAGAAGATTTAGAGGGGATTTGAGGGGAAATTTCTTTAGCCAGAGGGTGGTGGGGGTCTGGAACTCACTGACTGAAAGGGTGGTAGAACCTCTCACCACATTAAAAAAGTACTTTGATGTGCACCTGAAGTGTATTACCTGCAGGGCTACAGACCCAGAGCTGGAAAGTGGGATTAGGCTGGATAGCTGTTTGTCGACCGGCATGGACACGATAGGACGAAATGGCCTCCTTCCGTGCTGTAAATTTCTATGATTCTATCATTCAGACACACTGACTTACACACACAGACACATTCAGTGACACACACACAGACACACACACTGACACACACAGACACATTCAGTGACACACACACAGACACACACACTGACACACACAGACACACACACTGACATACACACCCACACAGACACACACACACTGACATACACACCCACACAGACACACACACAAACTGACATACACACCCACACAGACACACACACACACTGACATACACACCCACACAGACACACACACGCTGTCACACAAACTGACAGACACCGACTCATACATAGACACACTCACAGTGACACACACACTCACACATTGACACACACTGACTCACACACAAACTCATCGTCATCATAGACAGTCCCTCGGAGTCGAGGAAGACTTGCTTCCACTCTAAAAGTGAGTTCTCAGGTGACTGAAGAGTCCAGTGTGGGACCTACAGTCTCTGTCACAGGTGGGGCAGACAGCGGTTGAAGGAAAGGGTGAGTAGGGAGTCAGGCTTGATGCACGCTCCTTCCGCTGCCTGTGCTTGCTTTCTGCTTGTTCTCAGCAACGAGACTCGAGGTGCTCAGCCTCCATCCCGAATGCTCTTCCTCCACATCGGGCGGTCATGGGCCAGGGACTCCCAGGTGTCGGTCGGGATGTTGCACT
>NC_091981.1:295419273-295594273 GCF_044704955.1 Pristiophorus japonicus | reverse complement strand
TTGAATATATCCAACGAACTGGCCTCAACAACTTTCTGTGGTAGAGAATTTCACAGGTTCACCACTCTCTGGGTGAAGAAGTTTCTCCTCATCTCGGTCCTAAATGGCTTACCCCTTATCCTTAGACTGTGAGCCCTGGTTCTGGACTTCCCCAACATCGGGAACATTCTTCCTGCATCTAACCTGTCCAATCCCGTCAGAATTTTATATGTTTCTATGAGATCCCCTCTCATCCTTCTAAATTCCAGTGAATATAAGCCTAGTCAATCCAGTCTTTCTTCATATGTCAGTCCTGCCATCCCGGGAATCAGTCTGGTGAACCTTCGCTGCACTCCCTCAATAGCAAGCACATCCTTCCTCAGATTAGGAGACCAAAACTGCACACAATACTCAAGGTGTGGCCTCACCAAGGCCTGTACAACTACAGCAAGACCTCCCTGCTCCTATACTCAAATCCTCTTGCTACGAAGGCCAACATGCCATTTGCTTTCTTTACTGCCTGCTGTACCTACATGCCTACTTTCAATGATGATGTACCATGACACCCAGGTCTCGTTGCACCTCCCCTTTTACTAATCTGTCATCATTCAGATAATAATCTGCCTTCCTGTTTTTGCCACCAAAGTGGATAAGCTCACACTTATCCACTTTATACGGCATCTGCCATGCATTTGCCCACTCACCTAACCTGTCCAAGTCACCCTGCAGCCTCTTAGTGTCCTCCTCGCAGCTCACACTGCCACCCAGCTTAGTGTCATCTGCAAACTTGGAGATACTACATTCAAGGACAAGGAGGGATAGTTTACCTTTGTCGCAGTCACAAAGGATGTCATTTGTGACTTTGATGAGAACCGTTTCGGTACTGTGGCAGGCGCGGAAATCGGATTGGAGGGATTCAAATCATGCAATTGCACACTCACACCCCACATACTGACATACATGCACTGACATCCTGCAATGAGAAAGGGTTAATAAATAACCTTGTAGTAAGGTTAGGGAAGAGTGACCATAATATGAAAACATTTTATATTATGTTTGAAAGTGATTTAGTTAAATCCGAAACTAGGGTCTTAAATCTAAACAAAGCAAACTACGTAGGTATGAGGGGCGAGTTGGCTAAGGTAGATTGGGAAACTCCATTAAAAGGTATGATGGTAGACAAGCAATGGCTAGCATTTAAAGAATGAATACAAATATACATTCCTTTAAGGCACAAAAACCCCGCAGGAAAAGTGGTCTAACAAGAAAAGTTAAAAATAGTATTTGATCAAAGGAAGAGGTTTATAATGTTGTCAAAAAAAGCAGTAAGCCTGAGGATTGGGAGGATTTTAGAATTCAGCAAAGGAGGACCAAGAAAATAGAATATGAGAGTAAACTAGCGAGAGAATTAAAAACAGAATGTAAAAGCTTCTATAGGTCTGTAAAAAGAAAACGATTAGCAAAAATAATTGTCGTCCCCTTACAGGCTGAGACAAGAGAAATTATAATGGGATAAAGGAAATGGCAGAGAAATTAAACAAATAGTTTCTGTCAATCTTCAGGGAAGAAGACACAAAAAACTTCCTGGAAATAGTGCAGAACCATGGGTCGAGTGAGAATGAGGAACTGAAAGAAATTAGTATTAGTAATTAGTATTAGTAAAAATAGTACTAGAGAAATTAATGGGATTGAAAGCTGATAAATCCCCTGGACCTGACGGCCTACATTCTAAGGTTTTGAAAGAGGTGGCTATAGAGATAGTGGATGCATTGGTTGTCATCTTCCAAAATTCTAGAACGGTTCCTGCAGATTGGAAGGTAGCAAATGTAACCCCACTATTTAAGAAAGGAGGGAGAAAGAAAACAGGAAACTACAGACCAGTTAGCCTAACATCGTAGTAGGGAAAATGCTAGAATGTATTATTATGGATGTAGTGACAGGGCACTTAGAAAATAATAATAAGATTGGGCAGAGTCAACATGATTTATGAAAGGGAAATCATGTTTGACAAATCTGTTTGAGATTGTAACTAGCAGAATAGATAAGGGGGAACCAGTGGTTGTGGTGTATTTGGATTTTAAGAAGGCATTCGATAAGGTGCCACACAAGAGGTTATTGAACAAAATTAGGGCTCATGGGATTGGGGGTAATATACCAGCATAGATTGAGGATTGGTTGATGGACAGAAAACAGATAGTAGGAATAAATGGGTCATTTTCAGATTGGCGGGCTGTAACTAGTGGGGTGCCACAAGGATCAGTGCTAGAGTCTCCGCTATTTACAATCTATATCAATGATTTGGATGAGGGGACCAAATGTAATATATCCAAGTTTGTTGATGATACAAAGCTAGGTGGGAATATAAGTTGTGAGGAGGATGCAAAGAGACTTCAAGGAGATATAGACTGGCTAAGTGAGTGGGCAAGAACATGGCAAATTGAAGATAATGTGGAGAAATGTGAAGTTGTCCACTTTGGTAGAAAAAATAGAAAAGTAGAGTATTTTTTAAATGGTGAGAGATTGAGAAGTGTTGGTGTTCCGAGGGACCTGGGTGTCCGTGTACACGAATCACTGAAAGTTAACATGCAGGTACAGCAAGCAATTAAGAAAGCAAATGGTATGTTGGCCTTTATTACAGGAGGATTTGAGTATAGAGTAAAGACGTCTTACTGGAATGATATTGGGCCCTGGTGAGACCGCACCTGGAGTATTGTGCACAGCGCGGTGGCTCCTGACCAGGTCGGGGATAAAAGGAGGAGTAACTTCTACAGCAGCAGCGCTAGCTGGTCCAAGAGGGCAACGGCTTCAAGGAGGGTGTCTGGATTGACGTCATCAAAATCCAGGTCGCTGATTGCAGCATTTGAAGGATCTTCGCCCGGGCCCAGGTACAACAGAGCAGCAGTGAGATCTGGGCGGAGGAGCGGCGAGAGATTGTGGCGGAAAGATCGGGGCCCAGGAGCGATGTGATCGGGAGAGGCGAGAGTTCGGGGCTCAGAAGAGGCGAGGGCCCAGGGGCAGCACAGGCCAGCTCACACTGCGATATGTGTGTGCACTAGATCCATGCAGCAGAGCAGGTCTCCAGTCGTTTTGGTTAACCCTTGTCACTGGACCAAGACCTAGTTCTGTCAGGCCCGTGTGGTGGCAAGTGTGCAACGGTCACCCCACGTTAAAATGATCCACGTACAGGCATCTTCCACCCTACAAGATGTAGTTCGGGACTTGGAATGTTAGATTCCTCATTGAAACATCTGTGAACTCATCCCTTTTTGGTGTGGAAGCAAGTCATCCTCGACACGAGGAACTGCCTAATACTATAATACCATTGTGTACAGTTTTGGTCTCCTGACCTAAGGAAGGATATACTTGCCATAGAGGGAGTGCAACGAAAGTTCACAGACTGATTCCTGAGATGGGGGATTGTCCTATGAGGAGACATTGAGTAGACTAGGTCTATATTCTCTATAGATTAGACAAATGAGAGGTGATCTCATTGAAACATACAAAATGCTTACAGGGCTTGACAGGGTAGATACAGGGAGGATGTTTCCCCTGGCTGGGGAGTCTAAAACCAGGGGTTACAGTCTCAGAATAAGTGGTTGGCCATTTAGGACTGAGATGAGGAGAAATTTCTTCACTCAGAGGGTGGTAAATCTTTGGAATTCTCTACCCCAGAGGGCTGTTGAGGTTCAGTCCTTGAGTATATTCAAGACAGAGATCGATAGATTTTTGGATATTAAGGGAATCAAGGGATATGGGGACAGTGCAGGAAAGTGGAGTTAAGGTGAATGATCAGCCATGATCTTATTGAATGGTGGAGCAGGCACGAAGGTCGGAATGGGAATGGCCTACTCCTGCTCCTATTTCTTATGTTCTTATGTACACTCACTGACACACCGAACACAATCGCTACGAAAAACAATAATAAGAGTAAAACTGGACGGACCACCCGGCGTCAACCTCGGCATCGGCTACAGACACGACAACGGCACACCCAGCCCAATCGACCCTGCAAAGTCCTCCTCGCTAACATCTGGGGGTTCATTCCCAAACTGGGAGAGCTGTCCCACAGACTAGTCAAGCAACAGCCTGACATAGTCATACACGCAGAAATCATACCTTTCAGCCAATGTCCCAGACACCTCCACCACCATCCCTGGTTATGTCCTGTCCCATCGGCAGGATAGACCCACTAGGGATGGTGGTGGAGGTGTCTGGTGATATACAGTCGGGAGGGAGTGACCCTGGGAGTCCTCAACATTGACTCCAGGCCCCATGAAGTCTCATGGCTTCAGATCAATCATGGGCCAGGAAACCTCCTGCTGATTACCACCTACCGCCCTCCCTCAGCTGATGAATCAGTACTGCTCCATGTTGAGCACCACTTGGAAGAAGCACTGAGAGTTGCAAGGGCACAGAATGTACTCTGGGTGGGGGACTTCAATGTCCATCACCAAGAGTGGCTCTCCAGCACCACTACTGACCGAGCTGGCCGAGTCCTGAAGGACATAGCTGCCAGCAGGTGATGAGAGAACCAACAGGAGGGGAAAAACCTACTTGACCTCGTCCTCCCCAATCTACCTGTCACAGATACATCTGTCCATGACAGCATTGGCAGCAGTGACCATCGCACAGTCCTTGTGGGAACGAAATCCTGTCTTCGCACTGAGGACACCCTCCATTGTGTTGTGTGGCACTACCACCGTGCTAAATGGGATAGATTCATAACAGTTTTAGTAGCTCAAAACTGGGCATTGTGGGCCATCAGCAGCAGCAGAATTGTATTCCACCACAATCTGTAACCTCATGGCCCGGCATATCCCTCACTCTACCATTTCCATCAAGCCAGGGGACCAACTCTGATCCAATGAGGAGTGCAGAAGAGCATGCCAGGAGCAGCACCAGGCATACCTAAAAATGAGGTGCCAACCTGGGGAAGCTGCAACACAGGACTACATGCATGCTAAACAACAGAAGCAACATGCTATAGACAGAGCTCAGCGATCCCACAATCAACGGATCAGATTAAAGCTCTGCTCCAGTCATGAATGGTGGTGGACAATTAAATAACTAACGGGAGGAGTAGGCTCAAGGAATATCCCCATCCTCAATGATGGCAGAGTGCAAAAGACAAGGCTGAAGCATTTGCAACCATCTTCACCCAGAAGTGCCGAGTGGACGATCTATCTCAGCCTCCTCCTGAGGTCCCCACCATCACCGAAGTCTTCAGCCAATTCGCTTCACTCCACGTGATATGAAGAAACGGCTGAGCGCACTGGATACAACAAAGTCTATGGGCCCCGACACCATCCCGGCTGTCGTGCTTAAGACTTGTGCTCCAGAACTAGCCGTGCCTCTAGCCGAGCTGTTCCAGTACAGCTACAACACTGGCATCTACCCGACATTGTGGAAAACTGCCCAGGTATGTCCTGTCCACAAAAAGCAGGACAAATCCAATCCGGCCAATTACCGCCCCATCAGTCTACTCTCAATCATCAGCAAAGTGATGGAAGGTGTCGTCCACAGTGCGTAACAGTAATAAAGAAAATAATGGCAGTAAAGAGTGATAAATCCCCAGGACCAGATGGTTTGCATCCCAGGGATTTAGAGGAAGTTGGTGAGCACATTGCAGATGCCGTAACTGAAATCTTCCAAAGTTCTCGCGATTCAGGAACTGTCCCTTTAGATTAGAAAATTGCGCATGTCACTCTGCTTTTTAAGAATGGCGAGAGAGGGAAATCAGGGAATTAGAGACCAGTTAGCCTGTTGAGGGGAAATGGATAGGGTGACTGAATATCTTGAGAATTTTCAGTTGATCAGAAGAGCCAGCGTGGATTTGTGAAAGGCAGATCATGCCTGACAAACCTGATTTTTTTGAGGAGGTGACTAAAGTAGTGGACAGGGGAATGTCTGTGGATGGTATTTATATGGACTTCCAGAAGGCTTTTGATAAAGTCCCACATAAGAGACAAATTGGCAGAATGTGACTAGTGGTGAACCACAGGGATCTGTGTTGGGGTCTCAACTATTCATAGTATTTATTAACGATTTAGATGATGGTACAGAAAGCCACATATCCAAATTTGCCGATGACACAAAGCTAGGCGGCATTGTAGGCAATGCAGATGGGAGCATAAAATTGCAAAGGAATATCGATAGATTAAGTGAATGAGCAAAACTGTGGCAAATGGATTTTAATGTAAACAAATGTGAGGTCATCCACTTTGGACCTAAAAAGAATAGGACAGGGTACAGTGAATCTCCAGTGGATCCTGGGGGTTCAGGTACACAGAGCATTAAAATGTCATGAACAGGTACAAAAAATAATCAAAAAGGCTAATGGAATGCTGGCCTTTGTATCCAGGGGGCTGATTTTCAGCAAGGCCTCCACCCGGCCAAGTACCGCCTATGGCCACCGAGGTACCGGATGGTACTTTGGGCAGGATATTCGTGGCCGAGGTCCCTCGAAGGTCGGCAGGCGGCAAATGGACGATGTACGCCACCAATCTGGGCAGCAGCAGCGGGCGGGAGCTCTCATTCTCGGCAGCAGAGGCGCTTGTTGCCCAAGTGCCACTGAGGATGGAGTCAGGCCCATGGAGGGTCGAAAAGCTCAAAATAAAATCAACAGCAAAAAATAAAAAATCTGTCCAAAGACCTTCAGGGGACCCCATCCAGGTCAGTCGCTGTTGAAAAAAAATATTAAAATGTACTTTAGACTCACCGTCGGGGACAGACCAGCCTCCAGCCAGCGGCCCGCCCCCGTTCTGCCGCCGAGTCCCGCCCACAGGAATAGAAACATAGAAACATAGAAAATAGGTGCAGGAGTAGGCCATTTGGCCCTTCGAGCCTGCACCGCCATTCAATAAGATCATGGCTGATCATTCCCTCAGTACCCCTTTCCTGCTTTCTCTCCATACCCCTTGATCCCTTTAGAGCTAAGGGCCATATCTAACTCCCTCTTGAATATTTCCAACGAACTGGCATCAACAACTCTCTGCGGTAGAGAATTCCACAGGTTAACAACTCTCTGAGTGAAGAAGTTTTTCCTCATCTCAGTCCTAAATGACCTGCCCCTTATCCTTAGACTGTGTCCCCTGGTTCTAGACTTCCCCAACATCGGGAACATTCTTCCTACATCTAACCTGTCCAGCCCCGTCAGAATTTTATATGTTTCTATGAGATCCCCTCTCATTCTTCTAAACTCCAATGTATAAAGGCCCAGTCTCCCCTCACATGTCAGTCCTGCCATCCCGGGAATCAGTCTGGTGAACCTTCGCTGCACTCCCTCAATAGCAAGAATGTCCTTCCTCAGATTAGGAGACCAAAACTGAACACAATATTCCAGGTGAGGCCTCACCAAGGCTCTGTACAACTGCAGTAAGACCTCCTTGCTCCTATACTCAAATCCCCTAGCTATGAAGGCCAACATACCATTTGCCTTCTTCACCGCCTGCTGTACCTGCATGCCAACTTTCAATGATTGATGTACCATGACACCCAGGTCTCGTTGCACCTCCCCTTTTCCTAATCTACCGCCATTCAGGTAATATTCTGCCTTCCTGTTTTTGCCACCAAAGTGGATAACCTCACATTTATCCACATTCTACTGCATCTGCCATGCATTTGCCCACTCACCTAACCTGTCCAAGTCACCCTGCAGCCTCTTAGCATCCTCCTCACAGCTCGCACCGCCACCCAGCTTAGTGTCATCTGCAAACTTGGAGATATTACACTCAATTCCCTCATTTAAATCATTAACGTATATTGTAAAGAGCTGGGGTCCCAGCACTGAGCCCTGCGGCACCCCACTAGTCACTGCCTGCCATTCTGAAAAAGACCCGTTTATCCCGACTCTCTGCTTCCTACTATTTAATAATAGTCCTTATTAAATTGACTAATCAGGATTTCCTTCAGTTCCTCTTTCTCACTAGACCCTCGGTCCCCTAGTATTTCCGGAAGGTTATTTGTGTCTTCCTTCGTGAAGACAGAACCAAAGTATTGGTTCAAGTGGTCTGCCATTTCTTTGTTCCCCATTATAAATTCACCTGAATCTGACTGCAAGGGACCTACGTTTGTCTTCACTAATCTTTTTCTCTTCACATAGCTGGGAGCTCGGCGGTCGGGAGTTCAGTTGCTCCACTTGGCCGTCCGCTGATGTCGGCGGTGGTTCCTGGCGGTGCTCCCCTCCCGAAAGTGGCACTGGACGGATCTTCAGGAGGAATGTCGGCAGCAGTGGGCGGCAGTCGATGGCGGCTGGCGGTGAGGTGATGAAAATCGGTCCCTAGAGGACGAATACAAAGGGGGTAAAAGTTATGCTGCAGCTGTACAAAGTGCTGGTTAGACCACACCTGGAGCACTGTGAGCAGTTCTGGGTACCACACCTTAGGAAGGATATATTGGCCTTGGAGGGAGTGCAGCGTAGGTTGACCAGAATGATACTCGGACTTCACGGGTTAGATCATAAGAATTAGGAGCAGGAGTAGGCCATGCAGCCCTTCGAGCCTGCTCCGCCATTCAATAAGATCATGGCTGATCTTCAACCTCAACTCCACTTTCCCAAGCCCCATTATGCACCTCAACATGAAGTCAACACATTTATAAGAGGAGGGGTGTGGAGTTTTGGTGAGGAAAAAGATCAGTACTTTCAGTTGTTAGATTTTATTGATATCCAAGATGTATAATGAGTCTCAATTTTCTCCACTTGTTGACAGCACTGTCTGCAGTTGGTTATATGAACAATGATGCTACTGATGCTGACAGTACATGCGAATATCCAGGTAGGTTCTGATTGAGACGTACAGACAATTATAAAAATTTAGCAGTTTCAACATAGCCTGGTAGTAATCAGTCAAAGCATTGTATCGACAATGTTGCTAGTTCAGACTGATTATTCTCTGTGGGCCAGATGTTATGGTCAGTGACGAGCGGACAGAGCCCGCCGTTCTTTACACTTACCCCTGCCCATAGGCTCTCTATGAGCTTTTACACTGGAATCTGCTGTGACTGGAAAGCCATTGTGGCGTAACACCCTCTACAGAGGATCAGAGACTTGTGTGAACAGGTCAGACAACTGTGCATCTCCGTAACCAATCCGATTGAAGAATGGTTACTGAGGTGGGCAGAGTCTGGACCAGAAAGTGTAAGTTAGAATAGTTAATCCAATGCCAAATCATGCACAGAAAGCAAAATAAAGATGGGATTAAGAGATAAAAGAGACAGAAAGAAAATGTTTTAAAAAAATATTAATTTTTTTCAGCTTTTAAAATCTCCAACAATAATTAAGAGCTGAAGGAATGAGACTTGTAAAAGTTGATTTTCAGTGCTAGTAAGGTTGTTTGACAATCATTGAGACTTATCACACCGTTAATAATGTGCCAACACTGGAATGGACAAGCCCCAACCTTTTCTGGATTGTTTATTCTGCATCCATCATGTAAGTACAGCAGCCCCTCGAGCCTGCTCCGCCATTCAATCAGATCATGGCTGATCTTCTACCTCAACTCCACTTTCCTGCACTGTCCCCATATCCCTTGATTCCCCTAGACTCCAAAAATCTATCGATTTTTGCTCAGCCTTGAATATAGAATCATAGAATGGTTACAGCACAGTAAATACAAAGAGAAATCACATAAGAACATAAGAACATAAGAATTAGGAACAGGAGTAGGCCATCTAGCCCCTCGAGCCTGCTCCGCCATTCAACAAGATCATGGCTGATCTGGCCGTGGACTCAGCTCCACTTACCCGCCCGCTCCCCATAACCCTTAATTCCCTTATTGGTTAAAAATCTATCTATCTGTGACTTGAATACATTCAATGAGCTAGCCTCAACTGCTTCCTTGGGCAGAGAATTCCACAGATTCACAACCCTCTGGGAGAAGAAATTCCTTCTCAACTCGGTTTTAAATTGGCTCCCCCGTATTTTGAGGCTGTGCCCCCTAGTTCTAGTCTCCCCTACCAGTGGAAACAACCTCTCTGCCTCTATCTTGTCTATCCCTTTCATTATTTTAAATGTTTCTATAAGATCACCCCTCATCCTTCTGAACTCCAACGAGTAAAGACCCAGTCTACTCAATCTATCATCATAAGGTAACCCCCTCATCTCCGGAATCAGCCTAGTGAATCGTCTCTGTACCCCCTTCAAAGCTAGTATATCCTTCCTTAAGTAAGGTGACCAAAACTGCACGCAGTACTCCAGGTGCGGCCTCACCAATACCCTGTACAGTTGCAGAAGGACCTCCCTGCTTTTGTACTCCATCCCTCTCGCAATGAAGGCCAACATTCCATTCGCCTTCCTGATTACCTGCTGCACCTGCAAACTAACTTTTTGGGATTCATGCACATGGACTATGGTGGGACGTGGGCAAGGCTCACGTCCGCGTCTTCTGTCAAGAGTACGCGAGGGGGTCGACCAAGAGGCGGGCGGCCAGAGTCGGGCGCCTAGAAAAAGAGGTGCTCGACCTGGAAGCCCATCTCGGTCAAGTCGTCCAGGACCCGGCCCTGCGGACGGTGTACGAAGCGAAGAAGGCCGCGCTGAAGGACCTGCAGCTCGTCGGGTCCCGAGGCGCGTTCGTGAGGTCGCGGATCCGGTTCCTGCGGGATCTGGACCGCGGCTCCCCCTTCTTCTACTCGCTGGAAAAAAGGCAGAGTGTCCGTAAGCAGCTCTTAACGCTGCTGGCCGACGACAGCTCTCTCGTCTCGGATCCGGAGGGCGTCAACAACAGGGCCCGTGAATATTACGGGGCTCTGTTCTCTCCGGATCCGTCCAGCGAGGAAGCGCGTAGAGTTTTGTGGGAGGACCTGCCGAAGGTCAGCCCGGAGGGCGCCGAAAATCTGGAAGCTCCGCTAAGCCTGGCGGAGCTGACCGGTGCCCTCGCCCGGCTCTCGAGGGGAAAATCCCCGGGGCTGGACGGGCTGACCGTGGAGTTCCACAGGGCGTTCTGGGACGTCCTGGGGAGCGACTACGCGCGGGTCCTGGGGGAAAGTCTGGCGACCGGGGAGATGCCCCTCTCTTGGCGCAGGGCAGTCATCGTCCTGCTGCCTAAGAAGGGCGATCTCCGCCTCCTTAAGAACTGGCGCCCGGTCTCCCTCCTCAGCACGGACTACAAAATCTTCGCCAGGGCGATGTCTGCTCGCCTTGGTGCCGTGCTGGACCACATGATCCACCCCGACCAGTCATACACGGTCCCGGGCCGGACAATCCACGACAACATCCATCTGGTCCGGGACCTCATCCATTGCTCCCAGGAGGCTGGTCTGTCGGTCGCCTTCCTATCCCTCGACCAAGAGAAGGCGTTCGACAGGGTGGATCACGACTATCTGCTCGGAACTCTGCGCGCTTTCGGGTTCGGGACGCATTTCGTCGCCCGGATCCGACTTTTGTACGCCGCCGCGGAGTGTCTGATTAAGGTTAACGGGTCCTTGACGGCGCCCCTTCGCTTTAGGAGAGGGGTGCGCCAGGGATGCCCCATGTCCGGCCAGTTATACGCCGTTTGCGTGGAGCCTTTCCTGCGCCTCTTGCGGACGAGGTTGACGGGACTGGCTCTGCAAGGGCCGGGCGTGGAGGTCGTCCTCTCGGCTTACGCCGATGACGTGCTCCTCGCGGTAGAGGATCCCGCTGACCTGCGGAGGATGCGTGAGTGCCAGGAGATTTACTCGGCCGCGTCCTCCGCCAGGATCAACTGGGAGAAATGTTCCGGACTCCTGGTGGGTCAGTGGCGGGTGGACTCCCTGCCGGAGGAGCTCAGGCCTTTTGCCTGGAGCACGACCCATCTCCTCTATCTGGGAGTCTACCTTAGCCCCGACGAGGAAGCCTGGCCGGCGAACTGGCAGGAGCTGGAGGCCAAGGTCGCCGCTCGCCTAGGGCGCTGGACAGGACTGCTCCGAGTGCTGTCCTACAGGGGTCGAGCGCTAGTCATAAACCAGCTGGTGGCCGCAATGCTGTGGTACCGGCTGGTCACTTTGACCCCTCCCCCTGCGTTTGTCGCCAAGATACAGAAGAAGCTGGTGGACTTCTTCTGGAACAACAGGAAGCACTGGGTCTCTGTCGCGGTCTTGAGTCTCCCGCTTGAGGAGGGCGGTCAGTCGTTGGTGTGCGTCAGCGCCCAGCTCGCGACTTTCCGTCTTCAGACCCTGCAGAGATACCTTTACGTCGAGCCCCCTCCTAGGTGGTGTGCTCTGGCGAGGTATTTCTTCCGCCAGCAGCTCGACCTCAATTATGACACGCAGCTCCTGTTTGTGAACTTGGGGGGTGCCAGGACCGCCCTCCGGGAGCTGCCTGTCTTTTACAGGGAACTCATCAGGGTCTGGAACAAAGTCTCCACCAAGCGCAGCTCTCCGCCGGCTGGAGTGGCGGCCGTCCTGCAGGAGCCGCTGCTCGGGAATCCGTACCTCCACGGCCGAGGCTTCATGTGGCGGTCGGAAGAGAGGGCTGTGGCTGGTGAGGTGACCAGGGTCAGGGACCTGCTCGATGGCGGAGGAGCGGGCTGGATGGCGCCAGTCACGCTGGCGCGGCGCCTAAATTCTGCCAACGTCCGCCGCGCGGCCGATGCCATCGAGTCGCTAAAAACAGCTCTGGGCCCTGACTCCGTTAGGTGTATCGAGGAGGCTCAAGCACGTGGGGAGATCCCGTCCGAACTGACCCCCGTCCGGACGGAATTCCTCATCGGCGCCAAACCCCGGAACCTCCCTCGGGGGCCGGCGCCTCACAACTTGAGCCGCCTCGGGGAAATCCCCTCCGTGCCTTTCAGTTCCGCGCGGAGGGGTTTCCTGTACGGGCTGCTCCTGCACACCCTCAACTTTGCCATCCTCGCCGGCCGTCCGGACACGCCATGGCGTACCATCTTGCCGTCCGGAGGAGGCGGGGGTCCCCGATGGAGGGCACTCTACGCAGGGGTCCTCCCACTATTCATCGGGGACTTGGCCTGGAGGGTGGTGCACGGAGCAGTGCCGTGCAACAAATTTTTAAGCCGGTTCACGGACTCCCAGGCCGCCTGCAATTTCTGCGGTCTGGAGGAGTCCGTGTTCCATGTTTTTATGGAATGCACGAGGTTGCAGCCCCTGTTCCATTATTTGAAGGGGCTGCTCCTGAAATTCTGGCTGCACTTCAGTCCCACTCTCCTGATCTTTGGGCACCCTGTGCGGAGGGGAGCGGGTAGGTCCGAAGGCCTCCTCGTAGGACTGCTCCTGGGCACGGCCAAGGGTGCCATCAGCCGGTCCAGGCAGCGGGCGGTCGAGGGGGTCGTTCAACCTGACTGCCTGCCTCTCTTCCGCTCTTACATCCGGTCCAGGGTGTCCTTGGAGATGGAGCACGCGGTGTCCACCGGTACGCTCGCGGCCTTCCGCGAGAGGTGGGCACCGGAGGGACTGGAGTGCATCATCACGCCCGGCAACCAAATTTTAATTTGATTTTACGTTTTAAAGTTAATTTGTTTTAATTGCCGGTGCTTTTAGTGTCCCCTTCCCTTTTATAGGGGGCACTGGGGAAAAATTGTGATTTTAGTGCCCAAAAAAAAAAACAAAAAAAAACAAAAAAACACAAAAAAAAAAACACAAAAAAGGGGGAAAAAAAAAATGGGCCTTGTAAATGTCTGGAGTGTCACCCAGGTCGGGTGGCACCGTTTAATGTTTTTATGTTTTCACAGATAAACTCAAAAGAGTTTCATGCACATGGACTATGGTGGGACGTGGGCAAGGCTCACGTCCGCGTCTTCTGTCAAGAGTACGCGAGGGGGTCGACCAAGAGGCGGGCGGCCAGAGTCGGGCGCCTAGAAAAAGAGGTGCTCGACCTGGAAGCCCATCTCGGTCAAGTCGTCCAGGACCCGGCCCTGCGGACGGTGTACGAAGCGAAGAAGGCCGCGCTGAAGGACCTGCAGCTCGTCGGGTCCCGAGGCGCGTTCGTGAGGTCGCGGATCCGGTTCCTGCGGGATCTGGACCGCGGCTCCCCCTTCTTCTACTCGCTGGAAAAAAGGCAGAGTGTCCGTAAGCAGCTCTTAACGCTGCTGGCCGACGACAGCTCTCTCGTCTCGGATCCGGAGGGCGTCAACAACAGGGCCCGTGAATATTACGGGGCTCTGTTCTCTCCGGATCCGTCCAGCGAGGAAGCGCGTAGAGTTTTGTGGGAGGACCTGCCGAAGGTCAGCCCGGAGGGCGCCGAAAATCTGGAAGCTCCGCTAAGCCTGGCGGAGCTGACCGGTGCCCTCGCCCGGCTCTCGAGGGGAAAATCCCCGGGGCTGGACGGGCTGACCGTGGAGTTCCACAGGGCGTTCTGGGATGTCCTGGGGAGCGACTACGCGCGGGTCCTGGGGAAAAGTCTGGCGACCGGGGAGATGCCCCTCTCTTGGCGCAGGGCAGTCATCGTCCTGCTGCCTAAGAAGGGCGATCTCCGCCTCCTTAAGAACTGGCGCCCGGTCTCCCTCCTCAGCACGGACGACAAAATCTTCGCCAGGGCGATGTCTGCTCGCCTTGGTGCCGTGCTGGACCACATGATCCACCCCGACCAGTCCTACACGGTCCCGGGCCGGACAATCCACGATAACATCCATCTGGTCCGGGACCTCATCCATTGTTCCCAGGAGGCTGGTCTGCCGGTCGCCTTCCTATCCCTCGACCAAGAGAAGGCGTTCGACAGGGTGGATCACGACTATCTGCTCGGAACTCTGCGCGCTTTCGGGTTCGGGATGCATTTCGTCGCCCGGATCCGACTTTTGTACGCCGCCGCGGAGTGTCTGATTAAGGTTAACGGGTCCTTGACGGCGCCCCTTCGCTTTAGGAGAGGGGTGCGCCAGGGATGCCCCATGTTCGGCCAGTTATACGCCGTTTGCATGGAGCCTTTCCTGCGCCTCTTGCGGACGAGGTTGACGGGACTTGCTCTGCAAGGGCCGGGCGTGGAGGTCGTCCTCTCGGCTTACGCCGATGACGTGCTCCTCGCGGTAGAGGATCCCGCTGACCTGCGGAGGATGCGTGAGTGCCAGGAGATTTACTCGGCCGCGTCCTCCGCCAGGATCAACTGGGAGAAATGTTCCGGACTCCTGGTGGGTCAGTGGCGGGTGGACTCCCTGCCGGAGGAGCTCAGGCCTTTTGCCTGGAGCACGACCCATCTCCTCTATCTGGGAGTCTACCTTAGCCCCGACGAGGGAGCCTGGCCGGCGAACTGGCAGGAGCTGGAGGCCAAGGTCGCCGCTCGCCTAGGGCGCTGGACAGGACTGCTCCGAGTGCTGTCCTACAGGGGTCGAGCGCTAGTCATAAACCAGCTGGTGGCCGCAATGCTGTGGTACCGGCTGGTCACTTTGACCCCTCCCCCTGCGTTTGTCGCCAAGATACAGAAGAAGCTGGTTGACTTCTTCTGGAACAACAGGAAGCACTGGGTCTCTGCTGCGGTCTTGAGTCTCCCGCTTGACGAGGGCGGTCAGTCGTTGGTGTGCGTCAGCGCCCAGCTCGCGACTTTCCGTCTTCAGACCCTGCAGAGATACCTTTACGTCGAGCCCCCTCCTAGGTGGTGTGCTCTGGCGAGGTATTTCTTCCGCCAGCAGCGCGACCTCAATTATGACACGCAGCTCCTGTTTGTGAACTTGGGGGGTGTCAGGACCGCCCTCCGGGAGCTGCCTGTCTTTTACAGGGAACTCATCAGGGTCTGGAACAAAGTCTCCACCAAGCGCAGCTCTCCGCCGGCTGGAGTGGCGGCCGTCCTGCAGGAGCCGCTGCTCGGGAATCCGTACCTCCACGACCGAGGTTTTATGTGGCGGTCGGAAGAGAGGGCTGTGGTTGGTGAGGTGACCAGGGTCAGGGACCTGCTCGATGGCGGAGGAGCGGGCTGGATGGCGCCAGACACGCTGGCGCGGCGCCTAAATTCTGCCAACGTCCGCCACGCGGCCGATGCCATCGAGTCGCTAAAAACAGCTCTGGGCCCTGACTCCGTTAGGTGCATCGAGGAGGCTCAAGCACGGGGGGAGATCCCGTCCGAACTGACCCCCGTCCGGACGGAATTCCTCATCGGCGCCAAACCCCGGAACCTCCCTCGGGGGCCGGCGCCTCACAACTTGAGCCGCCTCGGGGAAATCCCCTCCGTGCCTTTCAGTTCCGCGCGGAGGGGTTTCCTGTACGGGCTGCTCCTGCACACTCTCAACTTTGCCATCCTCGCCGGCCGTCCGGACACGCCATGTCGTACCATCTTGCCGTCCGGAGGAGGCGGGGGTCCCCGATGGAGGGCACTCTATGCGGGAGTCCTCCCACTATTCATCGGGGACATGGCCTGGAGGGTGGTGCACGGAGCAGTGCCGTGCAGCAAATTTTTAAGCCGGTTCACGGACTCCCAGGCCGCCTGCAATTTCTGCGGTCTGGAGGAGTCCGTGTTCCATGTTTTTATTGAGTGCACGAGGTTGCAGCCCCTGTTCCATTATTTGAAGGGGCTGCTCCTGAAATTCTGGCTGCACTTCAGTCCCACTCTCCTGATCTTTGGGCACCCTGTGCGGAGGGGAGCGGGTAGGTCCGAGGGCCTCCTCGTAGGACTGCTCCTGGGCACGGCCAAGGGTGCCATCAGCCGGTCCAGGCAGCGGGCGGTCGAGGGGGTCGTTCAACCTGACTGCCTGCCTCTCTTCCGCTCTTACATCCGGTCCAGGGTGTCCTTGGAGATGGAGCACGCGGTGTCCACCGGTACGCTCGCGGCCTTCCGCGAGAGGTGGGCACCGGAGGGACTGGAGTGCATCATCACGCCCGGCAACCAAATTTTAATTTGATTTTACGTTTTAAAGTTTAATTTGTTTTAATTGCCGGTGCTTTTAGTGTCCCCTTCCCTTTTATAGGGGGCACTGGAAAAATGTGATTTTAGCGCCCAAAAAAAAAAATGAAAAACACAAAAAAAAAAGGAAAAAAGGGCCTTGTAAATGTCTGGTGTGTCACCCAGGTCGGGTGGCACGGTTTAATGTTTTATGTTTTTGCAGGTGAACTCCAAAAAGAGTTTCATGCAGAAGGACCCCCAGGTCTCTCTGCACCGCAGCATGTTGTAATTTCTCCCCATTCAAATAATATTCCCTTTTACTGTTTTTTTTCCCAAGGTGGATGACCTCACACTTTCCGACATTGTATTCCAGCTGCCACACAAATTAGGGTTGTATTCCCTAGAATTTGGAAGTTTAAGGAATGATTTGATTGAAGTTTTTGAGATAGTTAGGGGAACAGATAGGGTAGATAGGGAGAAACTACTTCCGTTGGTTGGAGATTCTAGGACTAGGGGTCATACTCTAAAAATGAGAGCCTTTCATGAGTGAATCTTTTACACACAAAAAGTGGTAGAAGTTTGGAACTCACTTTCGTAAATGGCAGTTGAAGCCAGATCGTTATTAATTTTAAAACGGAGATTGATAGCTTTTTGTTAACCAAAAGTATTAAGGATTATGGGCTGGGTAGGTGGAGTTACATCACAGATCAGCCTCTGGTGGAACAGGCTCGAGGGGCTGAATGGCCTCCTCCTGCCCCTATGTTCCTCTGTTCCTGTGTTTGTATCAAGCGGCATGTACTCACCAATAACCTGCTCACCGAAGCTCAGTTTGGGTTCCGCCGGGACCACTCGGACAAACATGGACAAAGGAGCTGAATTCCGGAGGTGAGGTGAGAGTGACTGCCCTCGACATCAAGGCAGCATTTGACCGAGTGTGGCACCAAGGAGCCCGAGTAAAACTGGAGTCAATGGGAATCGGGGGGAAATCTCTCCACTGGCTGGAGTCATACCCAGCACAAAGGAAGATGGTTGTGGTTGTTGGGGGTCAATCATCCCAGCCCCAGGACATCGCTGCAGGAGTTCCTCAGGGCAGTGTCCTCGGCCCAACCATCTTCAGCTGCTTCATCAATGACCTTCCCTCCATCATAAGGTCAGAAGTGGGGATGTTCGCTGATGATTGCACAGCGTTCAGTGCCATTCACAACTCCTCAGATAATGGAGCAGTCCGTGCCCGCATGCAGCAAGACCTGGACAACATTCAGGCTTGGGCTGATAAGTGGCAAGTATCATTCGCACCACACAAGTGCCAGGCAATGACTATATCCAACAAGCGAGAGTCTAACCACCGCCCCTTGATATTCAATGGCATTACCTTCGCCGAATCCCGCACCATCAACATCCTGGAAGTCACCATTGACCAGAAACTTAACTGGACCAGCTGGTCAGAGCGGGTCAGAGGCTGGGTATTCTGCGGCGAGTGTCTCACCTCCTGACTCCCCAAAGCCTTTCCACCATCTACAAGGCACAAGTCAGGAGTGTGATGGAATACTCTCCACTTGCCTGGATGAGTGCAGCTCCAACAACACTCAAGAAGCTCGACACCATCCAGGACAAAGCAGGCCGCTTGATTGGCTCCCCGTCCACCACCTTCAACATTCACTCCCTCCACCACTGGCGCCCCCTGGCTGCAGTGTGTACCATCTACAAGATGCACTGCAGCAACTCGCCAAGGCTTCTTCGGCAGCACCTCCCAAACCTGCCACCTCTACCACCTAGAAGGACAAGGGCAGCAGGCGCATGGGAGCACCACCACCTCCACCTTCCCCTCCAAGTCACAAACCACCCTGATTTGGAAGTAAATCGCCGTTCCTTCATTGTCACTGGGTCACAATCCTGGAACTCCCTCCCTAACAGCACTGTGGGAGCACCTTCACCACACGGACTGCAGCGGTTCAAGAAGGTGGCTCACCACCACCTTCTCACGGGGCAATTTGGGACGGCCTTGCCGGCGACGCCCACAGCCCTGTAATGAATAAAAAAGAACACACACACACACTGAAGCTGTCTCCGGGAGGGGGAGGGGTGCGGAGGGGTGGGACTGGCGGTGGGGTGGGGGGGGGGGGGTGGAGTGTGAAACTGCCTTCGGAGAGGGTGAGGGTGGTTCTGACTCCAGGGTTGATTGCAATGCCTGTGCAGTCAGAGGGTTTGTGGGGCGGTGGGATGGGTGGTGGGGTGGGGTTTTTTGGGGGAGTTGGTGGGGCAGGGGGTGGGGTGGGGGTTTTTGGGGGAGTTGGTGGGGCAGGGGGTGGGGTGGGGTTTTTTGGGGGAGTTGGTGGGACGGGTGGTGGGGTGGGGGTTTTTGGGGGAGTTGGTGGGGCAGGGGGTGGGGTGGGGGTTTTTGGGGGAGTTGGTGGGGCAGGGGGTGGGGTGGGGGTTTTTGGGGGAGTTGGTGGGACGGGTGGTGGGGTGGGGGTTTTTTGGGGAGTTGGTGGGGCAGGGGGTGGGGTGGGGGTTTTTGGGGGAGTTGGTGGGGCAGGGGGTGGGGTGGGGTTTTTTGGGGGAGTTGGTGGGGCAGGGGGTGGGGTGGGGGTTTTTGGGGGAGTTGGTGGGGCAGGGGGTGGGGTGGGGGTTTTTGGGGGAGTTGGTGGGGCAGGGGGTGGGGTGGGTTTTTTTGGGGGAGTTGGTGGGGCAGGGGGTGGGGTGGGGGTTTTTGGGGGAGTTGGTGGGGCAGGGGGTGGGGTGGGGTTTTTTGGGGGAGTTGGTGGGGCAGGGAGTGGGGTGGGGGTTTTTTGGGGGAGTTGGTGGGGCAAGGGGTGGGGTGGGGGGTTTTTGGGGGAGTTGGTGGGACGGGTGGTGGGATGGGGTTTTTTGGGGGAGTTGGTGGGGCAAAGGGTGTGGTGGGGTGGGGTTTTTTGGGGGAGTTGGTGGGGCAGGGGGCGGGGTGGTTTTTTTGGGGGGGAGTTAGTGGGGCAAGGGGTGGGGTGGGGTTTTTTGGGGGAGTTGGTGGGGCAAGGGGTGGGGTGGGGGTTTTTGGGGGAGTTGGTGGGGCAAGGGGTGGGGTGGGGTTTTTTGGGGGAGTTGGTGGGGCAAGGGGTGGTTTTTTTGGGGGGAGTTGGTGGGGCAAGGTGTGGGTTTTTTTGGGGGAGTTGGTGGGGCAAGGGGTGGGGTTTTTTGGGGGAGTTGGTGGGGCAAGGGGTGGGGGTTTTTGGGGGAGTTGGTGGGGCAAAGGGTGTGGTGGGGTGGGGTTTTTTGGGGGAGTTGGTGGGGCAGGGGGCGGGGTGGTTTTTTTGGGGGGGAGTTGGTGGGGCAAGGGGTGGGGTGGGGTTTTTTGGGGGAGTTGGTGGGGCAAGGGGTGGGGTGGGGGTTTTTGGGGGAGTTGGTGGGGCAAGGGGTGGGGTGGGGTTTTTTGGGGGAGTTGGTGGGGCAAGGGGTGTTTTTTTTGGGGGAGTTGGTGGGGCAAGGTGTGGGGTTTTTTGGGGGAGTTGGTGGGGCAAGGGGTGGGGTTTTTTGGGGGAGTTGGTGGGGCAAGGGGTGGGGGTTTTTGGGGGAGTTGGTGGGGCAAGGGGTGGGGGGTTTTGGGGGAGTTGGTGGGGCAAGGGGTGGGGTAGAGGGTGGGGTGGGGGGGGTTTTGGGGGGCGATGGGGCAGAGGGTGGCGTGGGGGGGTTTGGGGGCGATGGGGCAGGGGGTGTGGTGGGAGGGGTTTGGGGGTGGACGGGCAGAATGGGTGGGGAAGATGCTGAGGAATCCTGAGCAAAGCAAACCTGAAGCTTGACCCACTCATCGATATTTCGGAACAGGAGGGGGCCATTCAGCCATTCGAGGCTGTTCCAACTTTCAATTAGACCATGGCTGATGTATATTTTAACTCCATCAATCCATCTTTGTTTCATACCCCTTACTTAACAAAAATATATCAAGCTCACTTTTGTAGAGGGGTCATTCCACGGGTGTCAGCTCTCCAAGGGGGCCACACGCCTGTATTAAGCAATGGCACCAATGCCTTCATTTATTGGGGCACCAACTTGTGGAGGCCGTTACCATCCAGCCCAGTGCAGACCCTCGTCTACTCATCATCATCATAGGCAGTCCCTCGGAATCGAGGAAGACTTGCTTCCACTCTTAACATGAATTCTTAGGTGGCTGTACAGTCCAATACGAGAACCACAGTCCCTGTCACAGGTGGGACAGATAGTCATGGAGGGAAGGGATGGTGGGACAGGTTTACCGCACGCTCTTTCCGCTGCCTGCGCTTGATTTCTGCATGCTCTCGGCGATGAGAGTCGAGGTGCTCAGCACACTCCCGGATGCACTTCCTCCACTTAGGCCGGTCTATGGCCAGGGACTCCCAGGTGTCAGTGGGGATGTTGCACTTTATCAGGGAGGCTTTGAGGGTGTCCTTGCAACGTTTCCTCTGCCCACCTTTGGCTCGCATGCCGTGAAGAGTAGAGCGCTTGCTTTGGGAGTCTTGTGTCTGGCATGCGAACAATGTGGCCTGCCCAGCGGAGCTGATCGAGTGTGGTCAGTGCTTCAATGCTGGGGATGTTGGCCTGGTCGAGGACGCTAATGTTGGTGCGTCTGCCCTACCAGTGACTAACCATTCACAGCAAAAGACAAATCACTCAAATTGGGCATACTTTGTGCTGGTGACATCCGACGTTTAGGAGGTGTGATGGGGCACTACTCTTGTTAAAGAGATAAATAGTCAGCAGCCCAGATGGTCCAAGTTATTATTTTTCATTACTCTAACCAAGTTCTGACAGACTTTGGGGTCTCTGTTTAATCTTGACGTGAATCCACTCAGTGACGGGTGATAATTAAGAAAAAAACCTCACAAGGTTTCGCGTCGAGAGTTGCTTGTGATGGGTTGTGTGTCGTGGGTCTGGCTAGGGCCCCGTTCTGAACCTATGGAGAGAGAGCAGCCTGCAGGATCACTCAAGGCTTCAACACATGTCACAGTCTGGGAGCATCGGTGGTGCAATTAGTCGATTTCAAAACACTGGCGGGCGATAGCGGGAATATTAACCATCTCGGTCACGCTCACACACTGGGAGCAGAAAGGACTCTGTGTGAGGGGCAGGGGTTACTCTGACTGGGTGTGTGCAAATTGGCTGTCGCCTTTCCCACATTACAGCATTGACTACACCTCAAAAAATCTTTCATTGGCTGTAAAGCACTTTGAAACATGAAAGCCATTGTAGAAATATGTCTTTCCTTTTTTTTCACTCCCTGGGAGCCCGTGTGCAAAGTACGACTGCCAATTGAATAGTAAAACACGATTATTCTCACCTCATCCTTTCCTCCCTTCCAATGGGTGGAACCCCACCATCCGAGCTCATCTCCGTGCTCAGTTGTGCGTGGGTCACAGGTTGACCCAAACGATGGGAGCGATCACTGGCCCTCTTCCATCAATATTCTATCAGCCACTTGTACAGGACTGACTTTTCCACTCAGGGGCTTTGCTACGGTTCATACTGGGCTCTTCCTCTCCCAGAAACAGCTGGTCTCGAGTTCCACCAGTGACGGGCCCAGCCCCCAAGGGGTCTTTATTCACGTGAGAGTCTAAGTCCCGGACTCCAAGGGTTAATTCACCAGGAGAGATTACACAAACTAAGGTTGTATTCCCTAGAATTTAGATGGTTAAGGGGTGATCTGATTGAAGTTTTCAAGATATTAAGGGGAACAGATAGGTTTGATAGAGAAACTATTTCCGTTGGTTGGGAATTTGAGGGGCTAGGGGACATAGTCTAAAAATTAGAGCCAGACCTTTCAGGAGTGAAATTATGAAACACTTCTACACACAAAGGGTTGTGGAAGTTTGAATTCTCTTCCACAAACGACAATTGGTGCTAGAACAATTGTTAATTTTTATTCTGAGCTTGATAGATTTTTGTTAACCAAAGGTATTAAGGGATATTAAGGAGGCAGACAAAAAGCAGGAAACTATCGATCAGTTAGCCTGTGGTTGGGAAAATGCTGGAGTCCATTATTAAAGAAACAGTAGCAGGGCGTTTGGAAAAGCAAAATTCGGTCAGGCAGAGTCAGCATGGATTTTTGAAGGGGAAGTCATGTTTGACAAATTTGCTGGAATTCTTTGAGGATGCAACAAGCAGGGTGGATAAAGGGGAACCAGTGGATGTGGTGTATTTGAACTTCCAGAAGGCATTTGCCACATAAAAGGTTACTGCACAAGATAAAAGTTCACAGGGTTGGGTGTAATATATTAGCATGGATAGAAGATTGGCTAACTAACAGAAAACAGAGAGTCGGGATAAATGGTTCATTCTCTGGTTGGCAATCAGTAACTAGTGGGGTGCCGCAGGGATCAGTGTTGGGACCCCAACTATTTACAATCTATATTAACAACTTGGAAGAAGGGACTGAGTGTAACGTAGCCAAGTTTGCTGACAATACAACGATGGGAGGAAAAGCAATGTGTGAGGATACAAAAAATCTGCAAAAAGACATAGACAGACTAAGTGAGTGGGCAAAAATTTGGCAGATGGAGTATAATGTTGGAAAGTGTGAGGTCATGCACTTGACAGAAAAATCAAAGAGCAAGTTATTATTTAAATGGAGAAAGATTGCAAAGTGCTGCAGTACAGCAGGACCTGGGGGTACTTATGTATGAAACACAAAAGGATAATATGCAGGTACAGCAAGTGATCAGGAAGACCAATGGAATCTTGGCCTTTATTGCAAAGGGGATGGAGTATAAAAGCAGGGAAGTCTTGCTACAGTTGTACAGGGTATTGGTGAGGCCACACCTGGAATACTGTGTGCAGTTTTGGTTTCCATATTTAGGAAAGGATATACTTGCTTTGGAGGCAGTTCAGAGAAGGTTCACTAGGTTGATTCCGGGGATGAGGGGGTTGACTTATGAGGAAAGGTTGAGTAGGTTGGGCCTCTACTCATTGGAATTCAGAAGAATGAGAGGTGATCTTATCGAAAAGTATAAGATTATGAGGGGGCTTGACAAGGTGGATGCAGAGAGGATGTTTCCACTGATCGGGGCGACAAGAACTAGAGGGCTTGGTCTTAGAATAAGGGGCCGCCCATTTAAAATAGAGATGAGGAGAAATGTCTTCTATCAGAGGGTTGTAAATCTGTGGAATTCGCTACCTCAGAGAGCTGTGGAAGCTGGGTCATTGAATAAATTTAAGACAGAAATAGACAGTTTCTTAAACGATAAGAGGATAAGGGGTTATGGGGAGTGGGCAGCGAAGTGTCGAGTCCATGATTGGATCAGCCATGATCTTCTCATTGAATGGCGGAGCAGGCCTAAGGGACCCAATGCCCTCATCCTGTTCCTGTGTTTCTCTGTAGGTCCCAGCTTTACCTCTGCCACCTTCACCAACCTTGTGTTTCATTCTCTGTCACCCCTCAGGGTAGAACAGAGCTGGGCACCAGATGTCCCAAAGTCTTGTCACTCCCTCCACTATCGGCGCACCGTGGCTGCAGTGTGTACCATGATGCACTGCAGCTACTTGCCAAGGCTTCTTCGGCAGTGTTGTGTATCTGTAAAGCATGCACTCCCATGTTCCGCCACCAGGGAGCGCATCCCCTGAAGTCCCAAGGGATCCCAGCATCCCTTGGGAGCACAGTATATAAGCCGGCCTGTTCCTCACTCTGGAGTGTCTTAATAAAGACTGAGGTCACTGTTACCTTAACCTCCTTGTGTGCAGTCTCATCTGTGTTAGGAACACAATAACTGGCGACGAGTATACGAATCCAGCGCAAAGATGCAGCAAACTGTGGGCATCCAGGAGAAGTTCTCGGAGGGTGAGGACTGGGCAGCCTATGTCGAACGGTTAGACCAGTATTTTGTAGCCAATGAGCTGGACGGAGAAGGAAGCGCTGCAAAAAGGAGAGCGGTCCTCCTCACGGTCTGCGGGGCACCGACCTACAGCCTCATGAAGAATCTTCTGGCTCCGGTGAAACACACAGATAAGTCGTATGAGGAGCTGTGTACACTGGTTCAGGAGCATCTTAACCCGAGGGAGAGCATGTGATGGCGAGGTATCGGTTCTACACGTGTCAGCGATCTGAAGGTCAGGAAGTGGCGAGCTACGTCGCCGAGCTAAAGCGACTTGCAGGACAATGTGAGTTTGATGGCTCCCTGGAGCAGAAGCTCAGAGACATTTTTGTACTGGGCATTGGCCACGAGACCATCCTATGAAAATTTTTGACTGTAGAGACACTGACCCTCAGTAAGGTCATTGCGATAGCACAGGCGTTTATGTCCACCAGTGATAACACCAAACAAATCTCTCAGCACACAAGTGTTCATAAATTAACACTGTTCATAAATTAACTGGTACTGTGTTTGTGAGCAGAAATATACAGGGCAGAACTCACGAGTCTGCAACTGCCAGCAGGCCTCAGGTGACCCAGATGACTCAGAGTCCCAACAAAGGATGAATGCAAGGCAATTCACACCTTGTTGGCGTTGTGGAGGCTTCCATTCAGCCTATTCATGCCGCTTCAAAGGGTATGTTTGCAAGAGCTGTGGAACAATGGGGCACCTCCAACGAGCTTGCAGATGAGCTGCAAGCTCTGCAAAACCTGCTAACCACCACATGACAGAGGAAGATCGGTCCATGGTGGATCAAAGCAATTTCGAGCCTCAGAGTGAGAAGGCAGATGCTGAAGTACACGGGGTGCACACATTTTCGACAAAATGTCCACCTATAATGCTAAATGTAAAACTGAATGGCTTACCCGTAGCCATGGAACTGGACACTGGGGCTAGCCAATCCATCATGAGTAAAAAGATGTTTGAGAGACTGTGGTGCAACAAGGCACTCAGACCAGCCCTGAGCCCCATCCATACGAAACTGAGAACGTACATTAAAGAGCTCATCACTGTCCTGGGCAGCGCCATGGTCAAGGTCACCTACGAGGGCACGGTACATGAACTGCCACTCTGGATTGTCCCGGGCGATGGCCCCACACTGCTTGGAAGGAGCTGGCTGGGCAAAATTCGCTGGAACTGGAATGACATCCGAGCGCTATCACATGTCGATGAGGCCTCATGTACCCAGGTTCTTAACAAATTCCCTTCCCTTTTTGAGCCAGGTATTGGAAACTTTTCCGGGCGAAGGTTCGGACCCACTTGATCCCAGAGGTACGACCCATTCACCACAATGCGCGAGCGGTACCTCACATGATGAGGGAGAGAGTGGAAATCGAGCTGGACAGGCTGCAACGCGAGGGCATTGCCTTCCCAGTGGAATTCAGCGAGTGGGCCAGCCCGATTGTTCCAGTCCTCAAAAGTGATGGCACGGTCAGAATTTGTGGCGATTATAAAGTAACTATTAATCGTTTCTCGCTACAGGACCAATACCCACTACCTAAGGCAGACGACCTATTTGCGACGCTGGCAGGAGGCAAGACGTTCACCAAGCTCGACCTGACTTCGGCCTACATGATGCAGGAGCAGGAGGAGTCTTCGAAGGGCCTCACCTGCATCAACACGCACAAGGGACTGTTCATCTACAACAGATGCCCGTTTGGAATTTGGTCGGCTGCAGCGATCCTCCAGAGAAACATGGAGAGCCTACTCAAGTCGGTACCACACACGGTGGTTTTTCAGGACGACATATTGGTCACGGGTCGGAACACTGTTGAGCACCTACACCTAGCGACTGGATCGCGTAGGGCTGTGGCTGAAGAGGTCGAAATGCGTCTTCATGGCAACAGAAGTGGAGTTTTTGAGGAGAAAGATCGCAGCGGACAGCATTCGGCCCACAGACGCCAAGACAGAGGCTATCAGGAACGCGTCCAAGCCACAGAACGTCACGGAGCTGCGGTCGTTCCTGGGACTCCTCAACTATTTTGGTAACTTACTACCGGGGTTAAGCACCCTCTTAGAGCCCCTACATGTGTTATTGCATAAAGGTGAGAACTGGGTATGGGGAAAAAAACAAATAATTGCTTTTGAGAAAGCCAGAAACATTTTATGCTCCAACAAGCTGCTTGTATTGTATAACCTGTGTAAAAGACTTGTGCTAGCTTGTGATGGAGTACGGAGTCGGGTGTGTATTACAACAAGCTAATGTTGTGGGGAAGTTGCAACCTGTCGCTTATGCCTCCAGGAGCTTGTCTAAGGCCGAGAGGGCCTACAGCATGATTGAGAAAGAGGCATTAGCGTGTGTGTTCGGGGTAAAGAAAATGCATCAGTACCTGTTTGGCCTCAAATTTGAGCTGGAAACCGATCACAAGCCCCTCATATCCCTGTTCACTGAAAACAAGGAGATAAATACTAATGCCTCAGCCCGCATACAAAGGTGGGCACTTGTGCTATCAGCGTATAACTATACCATCCGCCACAGGCCAGGCACCGAGAACTGTGGGGATGCTCTCAGTCAGCTACCATTGCCCACCACGGGGGTGGAAATGGCGCAGCCCGCAGACTTGTTGATGGTCATGGAAGCGTTTGAAAATGATAAATCACCTGTCACGGCCCGCCAGATTAGGACTTGGACCAGCCAAGATCCTCTGCTGTCCCTAGTAAAAAACTGTGTACTGCATGGGAGCTGGGCCAGCATCCCCGTTGAAATGCAAGAGCTAATCAAGCCGTTCCAGTGGCGAAAGGACAAGCTGTCCATTCAGGCAGACTGCCTGTTGTGGGGTAACCGCGTATTGCTACCCAAAAAGGGCAGGGAGACATTCATCTTCGATCTCCACAGCACAAACCCGGGTATAGTAATAATGAAAGCAATAGCCAGATCCCACGTGTGGTGACCTGGTATCGACTCTGACTTAGAGTCCTGTGTACGGCAATGCAGCGTGTGTGCTCAGTTGAGCAATGTGCCCAGAGAGGCACCACTAAGTTTGTTGTCCTGGCCCTCCAGACCGTGGTCGAGGATCCATGTCGACTATGCGGGCCCGTTTCTCGGTAAAATGTTCCTGGTGGTGGTGGATGCCTTTTCAAAATGGATTGAATGTGAAATAATGTCGGGAAGCACCGCCACCGCCACCATTGAAAGCCTGAGGGCCATGTTTGCCACCCACGGCCTGCCTGACATACTGGTCAGTGACAACGGGCCATGTTTCACCAGTGCCGAATTTAAAGAATTCATGACCCGCAATGGGATCAAACATGTCACCTCGGCCCCGTTTAAACCAGCCTCCAATGGGCAGGCAGAGCGGGCAGTACAAACAATCAAACAGAGCCTTAAACGAGTCATAGAAGGCTCACTCCAAACCCGCCTGTCCCGAGTACTGCTCAGCTACTGCACGAGACCCCACTCACTCACAGGGGTGCCCCCGGCTGAGCTACTCATGAAAACCAGACTCTCGCTGGTTCACCCCAACCTGCATGATCAGGTAGAGAGCAGGCGGCAGCAACAAAATGTAAATGATGGTCGCGCCACTGTGTCACGGGAAATTGATCTGAATGACCCTGTGTATGTGCTAAACTATGGACATGGTCCCAAGTGGATCGTGGGCACGATGATAGCTAAAGAAGGGAATAGGGTGTTTGTAGTCAAACTAGACAATGGACAAATTTGCAGAAAGCACCGGGACCAAACGAGGCTGCGGTTCACAGACTGCCCTGAACAACCCACAGCAGACACCACCTTTTTCGAGCCCACAACATATACCCAGAGGATCAATGACACCACCCCGGACCAGAAAATCAAACCCATCACGCCCAACAGCCCAGCAAGGCCAGGTTCACCCAGCAGCCCTGCAGGGACAACAACATGCCAGCCCAGCGAGGGCACAGCCAACACACCAGAACAGACATTTGTACCGAGGCAGTCCACCAGGGAAAGAAAGGCTCCCGACCGCCTCACCTTGTAAATAGTTTTCACTTTGACTTTACGGGGGAGTGATGTTGTGTATCTGTAAAGCATGCACTCCCATGTTCCGCCACCAGGGAGCGCACCCTAATGCCTCTTCCTCACCCTGGAGTGTCTTAATAAAGACTGAGGTCACTGTTACTTTAACCTCCCTGTGTGCAGTCTCATCTGTGTTAGGAACACAATAGGCAGCACCTCCCAAACCTGCGACCTCTACCCCCTAGAAGGACAAGGGCAGCAGGCGCATAGGAACACCACCGCCTCCAGGTTCCCCTCCAAGTCACACACCATCCTGATTTGGAAATATATCGCCGTTCCTTCATCGTCGCTGGGTCAAAATCCTGGAACTCCCTCCCTAACAGCACTGTGGGAGCACCTTCACCACACGGACTGCAGCGGTTCAAGAAGGCAGCTCACCACCACCTACTCACGGGCAGGTAGGGATGGGCAATAAATGATGGCCTTGCCAGCGACTCCCCACATCCCGGGAACGAATTAAAAAAAACTCCCAGTGCAGTGCTGAAGTAGCTGCCGTCCTTTGATGAGGCATTAAACCGAGGCCCCGTCTGACCTCTCGGGTAACAGATCTCACAGCATTATTGGAAGAAGCGCAGGGGGAGTTCTCCCTGGTGTACCGGGGCCAATATGTAGCCCACAACCAACATCAGTAAAACAGGTCATCTGTATGTAAATTGATCTGCTGACTTCCCTGTGTTATAACAGGAACTACACTTGGAAAGTAATTGATCGGCTGCAAAGCATTGTGAAAGGCGCCATATAAATGCGAAGACCTCTCTGTCGAAGACAGTTGCCCGACCACCACCGCTCGTCCGAGTGGACAAGAGCAACATCCCAAATCCGTGCAGGCTTCCAGCTGTTTGCGTGCTGCAAGAGCCCAGAGGATGTTTGAGGGAGCTGGTACAGGAGGGGGAGCTGAACTTCCTCGTGCATCTCTAATTATTGCTTGTACCTCATTATTTTAATCACAAGAACCTTCACATGAAATGACTAGACATCTGCATCTCCTGCCAGAAGATGCGCTGCGTGCCAGGTGCTTCCCCCAACATCGCCGCTCAGCTTCTCCACAAAGTCTTTTTGTTTGTCAGCCCGTTCGTTTGGTTACAGGACATGCCAGATGTTTGCAACAAACTCTGTTTGCTACAGCAGAGCGGCAGGCTGACAGATACAATGAGGATCACGGGCTCAGATGCAAGGCTCTCCTTTTCTCCCTCTCTCTCACTTAGGGGAAGAACAAGGGCCGTTGTTAACCCTTAAACGCCACAATCCCATCATGTGACTTCTCCCTCCCCCCGCGGATTTTGAACAAGAAGGATTACCCACAGTCGCTGATCAGCTCGACCTCTGTTGGTAAGATTTAATTTCAGCAAAAGTTCAGAATACAAACGGCTGGAAGTTCTGTTGCCGTTATTTAAAACGCTGGTTAGGTTCCATTCAGAATACTGCGTCCTCGACCAGGCCAACATCCCCAGCATCGAAGCACTGACCACACTGGATCAGCTCCGCTGGGCGGGCCACATTGTCCGCATGCCAGACACGAGACTCCCAAAGCAAGCGCTCTACTCGGAACTCCTTCACGGCAAACGAGCCAAAGGCGGGCAGAGGAAACGTTGCAAGGACACCCTCAAAGCCTCCCTTGATAAAGTGCAACATCCCCACCGAAACCTGGGAGTCCCTGGCCATAGACCGGCCTAAGTGGAGGAAATGCATCTGGGAGGGCGCTGAGCACCTCGAGTCTCATCGCCGAGAGCATGCAGAAAACAAGTGCAGGCAGCGGAAGGAGCGTGCGGCAAACCTGTCCCACCCTCTCTTACTCTCAACCACTATCTGTCCCACCTGTGACAGGGACTGTGGTTCCTGTATTGGACTGTTCAGTCACCTTAGAACTCATTTTAAGAGTGGAAGCAAGTCTTCCTCAATTCCGAGGGACTGCCTATGCTGATGATGAGAATACTGTGTTCAGTTCCAGGCACCACACCTCAGGAAGGATATGTTGGTCCTGGGAGGGGGTGCAGCACAGATTCACTAGACTGAGAGCAGAGCTTAAAGGATTAAATTATGAGAAGTTGCATAGGCTAGGGGAGAAAAATTGCCCCGCGTTCCGTTTGGCGGCGGTAACTCTCCGGGGCAGGGGCATTTATCACCCGGCCTGGAAGTTCCGCCCCCACCCCGGCTGCGGAATTTGGCACTCCCATCCCCCAATGGGGGCGTTGAGAGACGGAAGGGCCTCTATGTTCTCCAGAGCCCAGCTCCCCACCGGCAACATCAGCGCTGCACGGATGGTCCGCGTAGCGCCAATGCGGCAGAGCGCCCCTCCCCTTCAGTTAAAGGTCCCTTTGGAGGCCTGCCACTGGGCCATCAGGGACGCCCTCGACCGGGCCAACAGCCCGCCATGGAGCGGCGGACCCATCGAGGCGAGGGCCACCATTGTCGGGCCGGCAGAAGAGTCGGCCGACAGAAAAACATGGCAGGTACGGCGCAAACGGCCTCCCCTTTAAGGGGCGCCCCGGGAGCCGATATCCACCAGCTTCGCGACCCACAATCCTCCCCAAATCCTTCCCCCGGGCGATTACCTCGCTGCGCCGCCATTAGCGCCCCCTACCCCCCCCCCCCCCCACCACCGGAGCTGCTCATGGGGCTACAAAAAAATGGCAGTTTCGCCCCCATTGTTCTTAAAAGTTTGAAGCAGTTTTGGTGAATATATGCTTGTTCCAAAGTCAGTAATTCATCATTTCAATCCTAGTCGGGAGCAGGAGTTCGGGGAGTCGGAGAGGCCTATCAAAGGCCCGAACGGGAGTTCGAGCAGTGGCAGTCGGGAGCAGGAGTTCGGGGAGTCGGAGAGGCCTATCAAAGGCCCGAACGGGAGTTCGAGCAGTGGCAGTCGGGAGCAGGAGTTCGGGGAGTCGGAGAGGCCTATCAAAGGCCTGAACGGGAGTTCGAGCAGTGGCAGTCGGGAGCAGGAGTTCGGGGAGTCGGAGAGGCCTATCAAAGGCCCGAGCGGGAGTTCGAGCAGCGGCAGTCGGGAGCAGGAGTTCGGGGAGTCGGAGAGGCCTATCAAAGGCCTGAATGGGAGTTTGAGCAGTGGCAGTCGGGAGCAGGAGTTCAGGGAGTCGGAGAGGCCTATCAAAGGCCTGAACGGGAGTTCGAGCAGTGGCAGTCGGGAGCAGGAGTTCAGGGAGTCAGAGAGGCCTATCAAAGGCCTGAACGGGAGTTCGAGCAGTGGCAGTCGGGAGCAGGAGTTCGGGGAGTCGGAGAGGCCTATCAAAGGCCTGAGCTGGAGTTCGAGCAGTGGCAGTCGGGAGCAGAAGTTCAGGGAGTCGGAGAGGCCTATCAAAGGCCTGAGCTGGAGTTCGAGCAGTGGCAGTCGGGAGCAGGAGTTCAGGGAGTCGGAGAGGCCGATCAAAGGCCCGAACGGGAGTTCGAGCAGTGGCAGTCGGGAGCCAGCAGGTGCAGGGGCAGAAGGTAAACAAAGAAGTAGAAAGAAATCGAAAGGTGACGTCACAGCCAAGCGGGTAAGTGATTGGCTGGTGGATTGGTGAGTATTTAATCTTTTTTTCTTCTTTTTATTTCGTTATCAGCAGGTAACCTTTATCATTGTTGCCAAATTAGGTTAATCTAAGGGTTAAGTCATGGCAGGAAAGCTCGGACACGTGTCATGCTCCTCCTGTGCTATGTGGGAAGTCAGGGACGCTTCCGGTGTCCCTGACGACTACATATGCGGAAAGTGCATCTGCCTGCAGTTCCTGACGGACCGCATTGCGGCACTAGAGCTGCGGGTGGATTCACTCTGCAACATCTGCGATGCTGAGAATGACGTGAATAGCATGTTTAGTGAGTTGGTCTTACCGCAGGTAAAGGATACACAGGCAGATAGGGAATGGGTGACCAACAGGAAGAGCTGTGGAAGGAAGGTAGTGCAGGGGTCCCCTGCGGCCATCCCCCTCCAAAACAGATACACTGCTTTGGTTACTGCTCGGGGGGATGACTCATCGGGGAGGGCAACAACAGCCAAGTTCATGGCACCGTGGGTGGCTCTGCTACACAGGAGGGCAGGAAAAAGAGTGGGAGAGCTATAGTGATAGGGGATTCTATTGTAAGATAGACATTTCTGCGGCCTCAACCGAGACTCCAGGATGGTATGTTGCCTCCCTGGTGCAAGGGTCAAGGATGTCTCGGAGCGGGTGCAGGACATTTTGGAGGGGGAGGGTGAACAGCCAGTTGTCGTGGTGCATAGAGGTACCAACGATATAGGTATAAAACGGGACGAGGTCCTACAAACTGAATTTAGGGAGCTAGGAGTTAAATTAAAAAGTAGGACCTCAAAGATAGCAATCTCAGGACTGCTACCAGTGCCACGTGCTAGTCAGAGTAGGAATGACAGGATAGCTAAGATGAATACGTGGCTTGACGAAGGAATTGAATGTAATATCTCCAAGTTTTCAGATGACACTAAGCTGGGTGGCGGTGTGAGCTGTGAGGAGGATACTAAGAGGCTGCAGGGTGACTTGGACAGGTTAGGTGAGTGGGCAAATGCGTGGCAGATGCAGTATAATGTGGATAAATGTGAGGTTATCCACTGTGGTGGCAAAAACAGGAAGGCAGAATATTATCTGAATGGTGACAGATTAGTAAAAGGGGAGGTGCAATGGGACCTGGGTGTCATGGTACATCAGTCATTGAATTTTGGCATGCAGGTACAGCAGGCAGTGAAGAAGGCAAATGGCATGTTGGCCTTCATAGCGAGAGGATTTGAGTATAGGAGCAGGGAGGTCTTACTGCAGTTGTACAGGGCCTTGGTGAGGCCACACCTGGAATATTGTGTTCAGTTTTGGTCTCCTAATCTGAGGAAGGATGTTCTTGCTATTGAGGGAGTTCACCAGATTGATTCCCGGGATGGTAGGACTGACATATGAGGAGAGACTGGATCGACTGGGCCTGTATTAACTGGGGTTTAGAAGAATGAGAGGGGATCTCATAGAAACATATAAAATTCTGACGGGATTGGACAGGTTAGAGGCAGGAAGAATGTTCCTGATGTTGGGGAAGTCCAGAACCAGGGGTCACAGTCTAAGGATAAGAGATAAGCCATTTAGGACCGAGATGAGGAGAAACTTCTTCACTCAGAGAGTTGTTAACCTGTGGAATTCTCTACTACAGAAAGTTGTTGAGGCCAGTTCATTAGATATATTCAAAAGGGAGTTAGATACGGCCCTTACGGCCAAAGGGATCAAGGGGTATGGAGAGAAAGCAGGAAAGGGGTACTGAGGTTGAATGATCAGCCATGATCTTATTGAATGGCGGTGTAGGCTTGAGGGGCTGAATGGCCTACTCCTGTACCTAATTTCTATGTTTCTATCTTCACTCCCTCAAGTCCAAGAGGCGCAGACTTGAACGAATATGTTGGACAACTGGTTTAGCCATTCACCGCCAGATCTGGCTGGGCCACATAAAGCATTATTGGGTCCTGCTCTTGTCTTGCTCAATATTACACAATTATTCTGGAATGCAAAAAAAAACCCTGGCTTCTATTCTCCACTGCTAACCATCTCCCCAGTCTCCACCCTCACCTCCGACAATGTGTGAGGAGCTCATGGATTTCTTTGTCTCTAAGATTGAGACCATCTGTTCGGCCATCTCTGCCTCTTCCCTTCCTTCCCCTCGCCCACCGGGGCCAAACTTCCTCAAAGGAAGCCCCCTGCCCTGGCCCTAACCTCACATCTTTCTCCAGTTTCTCTCCGACCCCTTGTGACCTCTCCGAGCTCATCCTGTCCATGAGACCCACTTCCTGCTCCCTCGACCCTATTCCCACCCAACTGCTGACCCCCCAACTTCCTTTTCTGGCTCCCATGTTAGCCGATGTTAACGGTTCTCTCTCCTCAGGTACTGTTCCCCTCTCCCTCAAATCTGCCGCCATCACCCCTCTCCTCAAAAAAACAACCCTTGACCCCTCCGTCCTTGCAAACTACTGCCCCATCTCCAACCTCGCTTTCCTCTCCAAAGTCCTGGAACATGTTTTCGCCTCCCAAATCCGTGCCCATCTTTCCCGCAATTCCATGTTTGAATCGCTCCAATCTGCTTTCCCCGCCTGCCACAGTACTGAAACGGCTGTCATCAAAATCCTTCTCTCCCCACTCCCGCATCGTTACCTCTGGTGTCCCCCAAGGATCTGTCCTTGGCCCCCTCCTATTTCTCATCTACATGCTGCCCCTTGGAGATATCATCCGAAAACACAGCATCAGTTTCCACGTGTACATTGATGATACCCAGCTCTACCTCACCACCACTTCTCAGGACCCCTCCATGAACGCTAAATTGTCAGACTGCTTATCCGACATCCAGTTCTGGATGAACAGAAATTTTCTCCAATTAAATATTGGGAAGACTGAAGCCATTGTTTTCAGCCCCCGCCACAAACTCCGTTCCCTAGTCACTGACTCCATCCCTCTCCCCAACTCCTGTCTGAGGCTGAACCACTCTGTTTGCAATATTGGTCATATTTGACCCTGAAATGAGCTATCGACCACATATCCGCAGTATAACTAAGACCACCTATTTCCACCTCCGTAACAGCGCCTGTCTCTGCCCTTGCCTCAGCTCATCCGCTGCTGAAGCCCTCATCCGTGCCTTTGTTACCTCTAGACTTGACTATTCCAACACACTCCTGGCTGGCCTCCCACATTCTACCCTGCGTAAACTTAAGGTCATCCAAAACTCTGCTGCCCGTGTACTAACTCTCACCAAGTCCCACTCACCCATCATCCCCTGTGCTCACTGACCTATATTGGCTCCCAGTTAAGCAACGCCTCGATTTCAAAATTCTCATCCTGGTTTGAAATCCCTCCATGACCTCGCCCCTCCCTATCTCTGTAATCCCCTCCAGCCTCACAACCCCCCCCCCCCCCCCCCACCCCCGAGATGTCTGTGCTCCTTAAACAATAAGGGGATAGGGGGTTATGGGGAGTGGGCGGGGAAGTGGACCTGAGTCCATGATCGGATCAGCCATGATCGTATTAAATGGCGGAGCAGGCTCGAGGGGCTGTATGGCCTACTCCTGCTCCTATTTCTTATGTCCTTATGTTCTCCTCTAATTCTGCCCTCTTGAGCATCCCTGATTATAATCGCTCAACCATCGGTGGCCGTGCCTTCAGCTGCCTGGGCCCCAAGCTCTGGAACTCCCTCCCTGAACCTCACCGCCTCTCTACCTCTCTTTCCTCCTTCGAGATGCTCCTTAAAACCGACCTCTTTGACCAAGCGTTTGGTCACCTGCCCTAATTTCTCCTTATGCGGCTCGGTGTCAAATGCTCTGTCCCATAATACTCCTGTGCAGCGTCGTGGGACGTTTCACTATGTTAAAGGCGCTATATAAATACAAGTTGTTGTTGTTATCCAGCCCTTCCCTTCCCCTGAACCCCATCGCGCTGTTTGTTTTAGGTTCAGTTTTTTGCCCTGACCTGACAGGTATGATGCTCTGTTGCTCTCGGGACTCTGTCTTTTGTGAATCATACACACGTGGAATGTCATCTTGTGAATCTAGGAGCTGCCCGAATTCTGCTCAAGAATCTCCGTGCTTTGGCTGGAGCCGACGAATAACAGATTGAAAGAAAAACTGTTGCCAAACTGTGACAGATCCAATTACTCGAACATTGTTAGCATCGCCTTAACCTTTCTTCTGCCCCAAACCTGCAAATCTACTTGATTATGTTCCAGACTTAACTCGAATATATCAGGCAATATTATGATAAAGCCAGTGCCTGGAGATTTAAGAAAAACCTTTGGATTAATTTTTTGTTAAGAACTGAGTGAATTTTGTGCTTATCAAGGAACACCCTTACCCTAAGGTACAGCACAACTTGTGTTATTATTCACTCTCAGGATGCAAGCATCACAGGGCGTCTTTGCGCCATCGCTCCTTGGCCTGAAATGGAGTGCTTTGCTCAGCCACTTCAGAGTCAACCACATTGGTGTGGGACTGGAGTCACATGTAGGCCCAGGCTGGGTAAGGTTTACTTCCCGAAAGGCATAAGAAATAGGAGCAGGAGTCGGCCATCTGGCCCCTCGAGCCTGCTCCGATCAATGAACCATTTGGGTTTTTAACGACAATCTGACAGCTTTTTATTTCACGATTTATTAAACTGAATTCACATTTTTTAACCGCAACGATGGGGTTATGAATTCACGTTCTAACTAGATTAGTCCAGATCTCTCGATTTCTAGTCCAGTAACATAACCACTACCACTGCCATACTCCAACGGATAGTGATTATGTTACAGGGCTGTTTGCTCACTCTACTCTGCCTCCGTGGTGAGTTTTAACCCCAACCTTCGAGAGCACCCTTAATGCACCACCTTGCACACAATCCTTATGGCCTCTCCGATTTTGTCCTAATTTGTACCAAGCTATGGGACATTTTGTGCCGTACACTCCCATGCTCACCAGCAGCTGGGTTGCGGAAGTTAAATATGCATTTGCCCCAAAATCCGTACAGCCTGCAGAGAGGAAATATTTTTGATTCCATCAGTCTGGGCTGGATTTAGGCTTAGTGTACTAACTCACTTCACCAGTCTGGAGTCTGAGATACATTTCATGTGTTGATGAAGACATGCTAGAAATAAATTTCCTGCAAACAGTATTAAGCCTCAATTTCCTATTTAAATATTTGTTCGGGAGTGTATGAAATCCTTTTTCAATTTAGTTGCTTTCCTAGTTAATAATTCCGAGACAATAAATTAATCCCGCTAAACAGAACTTTAATAATAATGAGGTTATTTTGTTTAAAAAAAAATCTGGAATGCAAAGTACCCACCACGTTGACGGAAAAGCTAACTTAAATTCATAAATTGTTGCACAAGGTGCAAATGCATAAGCCTTAATGCAGTGGGTAGCACTCTCACCTCTAAGTCAGAAGATCATGGGCTCAACTCCCACTCCAGAAACTTAGGGGCCCAAATTGCCCCTTCCCTTAATTGCCCATTACTGCCGGAGATTGGCGGCCACGCTGCGGAGTGCGATGGCCGCCGATTATTCGTGGAATGGCCGCCATTTTGAAAATTATGCTCCTGCGGTATCCCAGCGGTGACCTGCTCCCCCCACTACTGCTCCCCTGCTGCCGATCTGTCCTAGGTGTATCATCAGAGCGCGCACCGCCAATGTTCCCCCCCCCCCCCACACCAAACGTGAAATTCCGCCGAGAAAATCTTGCTTCCGCCGCTCGGTGCCACCTCGGCTTTTTCTGCCGGTGCACTGTGCTTGGAGAGTGCTCAAAATGGCGGTGCGGCTGCCATTAAAGGGGAGGACCTATTGCCGCGGCCACCATCTTATTTTTTTGGTCGGGCGACTGCCGTGTGAGGCGACGATCATGTCCCCGGGTTCGGCCGGTAATGCCAACAGGTAGCCTGGCACCTCCTCTTGGGTGCCAGGCCACTGGCCCGGCCGAAACCCTCCCTGGTGGCCCAGTGGGCCGAACCTAAAGAATCACAGCGTCTCTCCCCTTTAAGTGAAGGGGAGCGGCGTGGTGACGCGGCACCGTGATGACATCATCAGCGCTACGCTGATGAGTGACAGCGGCGGACATTCCACCTGCCCCCCTCCACCTCCGCCCCTCTACTTTGCAAACTCCCGCTCACCATCGCACTTCCGCCCCCATTATGACCAACTTCCGGGCCGCAGGAAAAAAAGCCAAAGAGTGGAATTTCACGCAAGAGGCCACCGCATCAACCGTGGCGGAGAAACCAGTCGAAACAGGGTAAGTGCGCCACGTTTTCGGCGGGGGACAATTTCGGTCCCTTAAGCTCATAATCTAGCTGCCCCTTCAGTGCCGTTCAGAAGATGCACCATCGGAGGTGCTGCCTTTCGGAGGAGTTGTTAAATTGAAGCTCTAACTGCCTCTCAGGTTGTAATGTATTTATTAACAAAGTTTTAACAATCACACTACACATTACCAGTTCATCCACTGGGCTCACAACTGCATACCTCATCGTGGATCCCTCGAACCCAAATGGCTGGGGTTTTATTGAGTCTTGTGAACATCACGTGACTGGCTAAGCCCCTCACAATGCAACAATTCTACAACCCTTTTAAATTAGAACTTTATCAACAGTTCTACAACTATTTTTAGTTGAACATTAATACAAGTGCCCCCTTATTAAAGGGGCACTAAACAAATTAAACTTTAGACATTAAGTAGTTCAAATTAAAATTTGGTTGCCGGGGGTGATGGTGCACTCCAGTCCCAGGTGCATACATTACACAGGTGGATGTAAAAGATCCCATGGCACTATTTTGAAGAAGAGCAGCGGTGTTATCCCCGGTGTCCTGGCCAATATTTACCCCTCAACCAAAATCACTAAAACAGATTATCTGGTCATTATCACATTGCTGTTTTGTGGGAGCTTTCTGTGCGCAAATTGACTGCTGTGTTTCCCTACAATACAATAGCGACTATACTTCAAAAGTACTTCATTGGCTGTGAAGCGCTTTGGGACGTCCTGAGTCCATGAAAGATGCTGTATAAACATAACTTCTTTCTTTTCATTATAATCAAGTTTTTGTGCAGGACATTAAAGCTGTGGAATTCCACTCCTCCCTCAGTCTTTCCTCCAGCTTTTAATATACAGAAATTCAAACCAAGCTTGGCGACATGTAATTACTAAATGTTGAGTTATCTCGGCCTCTGTACGACTCTTGTCCATGATGGTATTGCAGAGTGTGGCTCCTGGCCTACAATGGGCCAGGGTTACACATCTAATGCCAAACCAATATTTGTGCACACAGTAAAATATATCTGGTAGACTGGTCAATCTCCCTGGCATTGGGCACAGGGAGTGGAGATCAAGTTTAGTCTGCAGGTGAAGTGGGATTAGAGGACGGGGAGATAATTGGAACAGAGCACGTATAAATAGCTCAGTCCCCATTTTAAGGTCAGATTGGCTTTCATTTTTATATACCGATAAATCCCCGGGGCCTGATAGTCTGCATCCCAGAGTACTTAAGGAAGTAGCCCTAGAAATAGTGGATGCATTGGTGATCATTTTCCAACAGTCTATCAACTCTGGGTCAGTTCCTATGGACTGGAGGGTAGCTAATGTAACCCCACTTTTTAAAAAGGGAGGGAGAGAGAAAGCGGGTAATTATAGACCGGTTAGCCTGACATCAGCAGTGGGGAAAATGTTGGAATCAATTATTAAAGATGAAATAGCAGCGCATTTGGAAAGCAGTGACGGGATCAGTCCAAGTCAGCATGAATTTATGAAACGGAAATCATGCTTGACAAATCCTCTAGAATTTTTTGAGGATGTAACTGGTAGAGTGGACAAGGGAAAACCAGTGGATGTGGTGTATTTGGACTTGCAAAAGGCTTTTGACAAGGTCCTACACAAGAGATTGGTGTTCAAAATTAAAGTACATGGTATTGGGGGTAATGTACTGACGTGGATAGAGAACTGGTTGACAGACAGGAAGCAGAGAGTCGGGATAAACGAGTCCTTTTCAGAATGGCAGGCAGTGACTAGTGGGGTGCCGCAGGGCTCAGTGCTGGGACCCCAGCTATTTACAATATACATTAATGATTTAGATGAAGGAATTGAGTGTAATATCTCCAAGTTTGCAGATGACACTAAGCTGGGTGGCGGTTTGAGCTGTGAGGAGGATGCTGAGAGGCTGCAGGGTGACTTGGACAGGTTAGGTGAGTGGGCAAATGCATGGCAGATGCAGTATAGTTTGGATAAATGTGAGGTTATCCACTTTGGGGGCAAAAACACAAAAGCAGAATATTACCTGAATGGTGACAGATTAGGAAAAGGGGAGGTGCAACGAGACCTGGATGTCATGGTACATCAGTCATTGAAAGTTGGCATGCAGGTACAGCAGGCTGTGAAGAAGGCAAATGGTATGTTGGCCTTCATAGCTAGGGGATTTGAGTACAGGAGCAGGGAGGTCTTACTGCAGTTGTACAGGGCCTTAGTGAGGCCTCACACTTCAGTTTTAGTCTTCTAATCTGAGGAAGGACGTTCTTGTTATTGAGGGAGTGCAGCGAAGGTTCACCAGACTGATTCCCGGGACGGCAGGACTGACATATGAGGAGAGACTGGATTGACTGGGCCTGTATTCACTGGAGTTTAGAAGGATGAGAGGGAATCTTATAGAAACATATAAAATTCTGACGGGACTGGACAGGTTAGATGCAGGAAGAATGTTCCCGATGTTGGGGAAGTCCAGAACCAGGGGACATAGTCTAAGGATAAGGGCTAAGCCATTTAGGACTGAGATTAGGAGAAACTTCTTCACTCAGAGAGTTGTTAACCTGTGGAATTCCCTGTAGCAGAGAGTTGTTGATGCCAGCTCATTAGATATATTCAAGAGGGAGTTAGATATGGCCCTTACGGCTAAAGGGATCAAGGGGTATGGAGAGAAAGCAGGAAAGGGGTACTGAGGTGTATGATCAGCCATGATCTTATTGAATGGTGGTGCAGGTTCGCAGGGCCGAATTGTCTACTCATGCACCTATTTTCTATGTTTCTATGTTTTGACAAAATTTTATGCAGTTTAGGAAGCAGAGGTAGTGTTGGTTAAAGGAGAGGAGTTTCTCTGCAGTACAATCTGCTAGACACAAGCCACAGGTTGCACACTGCCAGAATTGGCTCTAATTACAGCATGGGGTCATGAGGCCATTCAGCCCCTCAAGTCTGTTCCGCCATGGCTGATCTGTGTAATGAGATAATGTATAGCATCCTCTAGCTAGGAGGTATCGCTATAATGTATGAGGGGCAGAAGCAAAAGGTAGGAAGGAGAAAAACAAGAGTGGAGGGCAGAGAAATCAAGGGCAAAAATCAAAAAGGGCCACATTACAACATAATTCTAAAAGGACAAAGAGTGTTAGAAAAACAAGCCTGAAGGCTCTGAGTCTCAATGCGAGGAGCATTCGTAATAAGGTGGATGAATTAACTGCGCAGATAGCTGTTAACGGATATGATATAATTGGGATTACGGAGTCATGGCTCCAGGGTAACCAAGGCTGAGAACTCAACATCCAGGGGTATTCGATATTCAGGAAGGATAGACAGATAGGAAAAGGAGATGGGGTAGCGCTACTGGTTAAAGAGGAGATTAACGCAATAGTAAGGAAGGTCATTAGCTTGGATGATGTGGAATCTATATGGGTAGAGCAGCGAAACACCAAAGGGCAGAAAACGTTAGTGGGAGTTGTGTACAGACCACCAAACAGTAGTAGTGAGATTGAGGAGAGCATCAAACAGGAAATTAGGGACGCCTGCAATAAGGGTACAGCAGTTATCATGGGTGACTTTAATCTACATATAGATTGGGCTAAGCAAACTGGTAGCAATACGGTGGAGGAGGATTTTCTGGAGTGTATAAGGGATGGTTTTCTAGACTATATGTCGAGGAACCAACTGGAGAGCAGGCCATCCTAGACTGGGTCTTGTGTAATGAGAGAGGATTAATTAGCAATCTAGTTGTGCGAAGCCCCTTGGGGAAGAGTGACCATAATATGGTAGAGTTCTTCATTAAGATGGAGAGTGACACAGTTAATTCAGAGACTAGGGTCCTGAACGTAAAGAAAGGTAACTTCGATGGTATGAGGCGTAAATTGGCTAGGATAGACTGGCGAATGATACTTAAAGGGCTGACAGTGGATAGGCAATGGCAGACATTTAAAGATCACATGGATGAACTACAACAATTGTACACCCTGTCTGGCGTAAAAATAAAAAGGGGAAGGTGGCTCAACCGTGATTAACAAGGGAAATTAGGGATAGTGTTAAATCCAAGGAAGAGGCATATAAATTGGCCAGAAAAAGCAGAAACCTGAGGACTGGGAGAAATTTAGAATCCAGCAGAGGAGGACTAAGGGTTTAATTAGGAGGGGGAAAATAGAGTACGAGAGTAAGCTTGCAGGGAACATAAAAACTGACTGCAAAAGCTTCTATAGATATGTGAAGAGAAAAAGATTAGTGAAGACTAATGTAGATCCCTTGCAGTCAGAATCAGGTGAATTCGTAATGGAGAACAAAGAAATGGCAGACCAATTGAACAAATACTTTGATTCTGTCTTCACTAAGGAAGACACAAATAACGTCCAGAAAATAATAGGGGACCAAGGGTCTAGTGAGAAGGAGGAACTGAAGGAAATCTTTATTATCAGGAAATTGTGTTGGGGAAATTGATGGTATTGAAGGCCAATAAATCCCCACAGCCTGATAGGCTGCATCCCAGAGTACTTAAGAAAGTGGCCCTTGAAATAGTGGATGCATTGGTGGTCATTTTCCAACATTCTATAGACACTGGATCAGTTCCTATGGACTGGAGGGTAGCTAATGTAACCCCACTTTTTAAAAAAAGGAGGGAAAGAAAAAACAGGGAATTATAGACCGGTTAGCCTGACATCGGTAGTGGGGAAAATGTTGGAATCAATTATTAAAGATGTAATCGCAGCGCATTTGGAAAGCAGTGACAGGATCGGTCCAAGTCAGCATGGATTTATGAAAGGGAAATCATGCTTGACAAATCTTCTAGAATTTTTTGAGGATGTAACTAGTAGAGTGGTGTAAGGGATAAATTGTAAGGTTGCAAATAGGGGGTCAGAATTATGCTGAAGGTAGCGAACTTATAAAGTGCCTATGTATGTAACACTTGTTTATATAGGTATAGCACACTTACACGCATTAAACTATAGCTTAACCTTAGTAACACTTAAACAGCCAAAGTCAGCAGTTTTGTTTAAAAGTCCCTGAGGAAGAGATAAAGAAGCCAGTACAAACCACCCTAGGCATCGGATAGACTAGGGTAGAGGGCAAATGGAACAAAACAATGATGAGAGATGGACAGTTGTATGTACCACTCAGAGTCCGTCGTATAAAAGTCGACAAATCAATGTAACTTCGCTGATAACAATAGAGCTATCGATGATTTTGTAGGAGGATAGCTCCTCTCCGAATTCTGAATAAATTATGCTTGAAAACACTTGTATTTCGGAGATTCCATGACAGAACCTTCCCTTGCAATTGCTTGTAATAAAAGGCGATTGAACCTGGGATTTTGTGTGTTCACTTCCGTGGTCGTTATACAACAGGAGAAGGGCGAGGTGTCGATTAACTATATCAGTTAGTCCACCTTAAAGGAGAGAAGCCTCCTTTTTAACCCCTACAAGTGGACAAGGGAGAACCAGTGGATGTGATGCATTTGGACTTTTAAACGGCTTTTGACAAGGTACCACACAAGAGATTAGTGTGCAAAATTAAAGCACATGGTATTAGGGGCAATGTATTGATGTGGATAGAGAACTGATTGGCAGACAGGAAGCAAAGATTAGGAGTTATAAGGGGTTCTTGGAGAGTGTTGTTGTGCCTTGGGTGTCTCTCTCTGGGCTTCTGCCCTCACAGCTTATGCCTGGCCTCTGAGGTACCCTGAGTGCTGCAAGAGCACCCCTGGAGAGACTGTGTCCACAGCTTATGAAGGGGGTTTTGAGACTCGAGCGTCCCCACAGCTTATGCCTGGCCTGTGAGGTACCTGTGAGTGTCAAACACTCCTAACCCCTTCTTTCCTAGCCTGTGACACACAGTTGAGTGTTTTCGAGGCGCTCCTAGCTTCCCTTACACAGTTCTGACATAAGACTCACGATCAGGAGATGTAATACAATAGAACTGAGACAAGGTGATTCCAAGAGGAACTTAGGCTTCCAATTTATTTGACAAGATGTATCTCAACAAACAGCAATACACCAACAAAACAATCCCCCTAAATCCCACTAAACGGACACAACGAACATCTTTACACAAGTTTAGCAGTACAATGCCCAACCTCCCACCTTTCCTGGCCTAACTGAGTTGGGAGTTCTGGGGACCAGAGGTTATACTCACTACTGTGCCTTCCACAGTCTGGTGGTTTGTTTCTTCTATCTTCAGTGTCTTCGGACATTGGTTTTCCTTCAGTGTCAAGAGGCTTGCTGGTTGTTGGATCACGAGGGCAGGGAACCACACACAATGCCTCAGAAACCCCTTTTTATAGCCAGATTATCCAGTCCGCCTCTCGTGCTGAAATCGATCCTTCCCATTGGTGGGCTTAGTGATTTTGAAAAATGCAGCAGTTTTAGATTATTGCGGGTTTTTTCCACTGATGTTAACCTACTCAAGGTTTGAGTGGGTGTTGATTGCGTTGGCTTCCTGTAGCCATTGTGTAGGCCCTTGGTTTGTTTTGAGTTCCCAATTTTCTGAAGGTCTGCATAATTTCCCTCCATAGTGTAAACATGGGGAAGACAGTAGCCCAGCGGGGAGAGAAGGCAAAAAAGAAGTAGAAAGAAATCAAAAGGTGACGTCACAGCCAAGAGGGTAAGTGATTGGCTGGTGATTGGTGAGTAGTTTTTCTATTTTCTCTTTTATAATAGTGAGTAAACTTTAACATTGTTGTTGCCAATTTAAGTGTATCTAAGGGTTAAGTCACGGCACGACAGCTCGGTCGCATGTTATGCTCCTCCTGTACCATGTGGGAACTCAGGGACGACTCCAGTGTCCCTGACGACTATGTGTGCAGGAAATGTATCCACCTCAAGCTCCTGACGGTCCGCGTTGCGGAGTTGGAGCTGAGGGTGGATTCACTCTGGAGCATCCACGATGCTGAGAATGACGTGAGTATCACGTGTAGCGAGTTGGTCGTACCGCAGGGAAAGGGTCCACAGCCAGATAGGGAATGGAAGATCAACAGGAAGAGCAGTGCAAGGAAGGTAGTGCAGGAGTCCCCTGTGGTCATCCCCCTGCAAAACAGATACACCGCTTTGGGTACTGTTGAGGGGGATGACTCATCAGGGGAGGGCAGCAGCAGCCAAGTTCATGGCACCGTGGCTGGCTCTGTTGCACAGGAGGGCAGGAAAAAGAGTGGGAGAGCGATAGTGATAGGGGATTCAATTGTAAGGGGAATAGATAGGCGTTTCTGCGGCCGCAACCGAGACTCCAGGATGGTATGTTGCCATCCTGGTGCAAGGGTCAAGGATGTCTCGGAGCGGGTGCAGGACATTCTAAAAAGGGAGGGAGATCAGCCAGTTGTCGTGGTGCACATTGGTACCAACGACATAGGTAAAAAAAGGGATGAGGTCCTATGAAACGAATTTAAGAGCTAGGAGCTAAATTAAAAAGTAGGACCTCAAAAGTAGTAATCTTGGGATTGCTACCAGTGCCACGTGATAGTCAGAGTAGGAATCGCAGGATAGCGCAGATGAATACGTGGCTTGAGCAGTGGTGCAGCAGGGAGGGATTCAAATTCCTGGGGCATTGGAACCGGTTCTGGGGGAGGTGGGACCAGTACAAACTGGACGGTCTGCACCTGGGCAGGACCGGAACCATGTCCTAGGGGGAGTGTTTGCTAGTGCTGTTGGGGAGGAGTTAAACTAATATGGCAGGGGGATGGGAACCAATGCAGGGAGACAGAGGGAAACAAAAAGGAGGCAAAAGCAAAAGACAGAAAGGAGATGAGGAAAAGTGGAGGGCAGAGAAACCCAAGGCAAAGAACAAAAAGGGCCATTGTACAGCAAAATTCTAAAAGGACAAAGGGTGTTAAAAAAACAAGCCTGAAGGCTTTGTGTCTTAATGCAAGGAGTATCCGCAATAAGGTGGATGAATTAACTGTGCAATTAGATGTTAACAAATATGATGTGATTGGGATTACGGAGACGTGGCTCCAGGATGATCAGGGCTGGGAACTCAACATCCAGGGGTATTCAACGTTCAGGAAAGATAGAATAAAAGGAAACGGAGGTGGGGTAGCATTGCTGGTTGAGGAGGAAATTAAGGCAATAGTTCGGAAGGACATTAGCTTGGATGATGTGGAATCTATATGGGTAGAGCTGCAGAACACCAAAGGGCAAAAAACATTAGTGGGAGTTGTGTACAGACCTCCAAACAGTAGTAGTGATGTTGGGGAGGGCATCAAACATGAAATTAGGGGTGCGTGCAATAAAGGTGCAGCAGTTATAATGGGTGACTTTAATATGCACATAGATTGGGCTAACCAAACTGGAAGCAATACGGTGGAGGAGGATTTCCTGGAGTGCATAAGGGATGGTTTTTTAGACCAATATGTCGAGGAACCAACTAGGGGGGAGGCCATCTTAGACTGGGTGTTGTGTAATGAGAGAGGATTAATTAGAAATCTCGTTGTGCGAGGCCCCTTGGGGAAGAGTGACCATAATATGGTGGAATTCTGCATTAGGATGGAGAATGAAACAGTTAATTCAGAGACCATGGTCCAGAACTTTAAAAAGGGCATCTTTGAAGGTATGAGGCGTGAATTGGCTAGGATAGATTGGCGAATGATACTGAAGGGGTTGACTGTGGATGGGCAATGGCAGACATTTAGAGACCGCATGGATGAACTACAACAATTGTACATTCCTGTCTGGCGTAAAAATAAAAAAGCGAAGGTGGCTCAACCGTGGCTATCAAGCGAAATCAGGGATAGTATTAAAGCCAAGGAAGTGGCATACAAATTGGCCAGAAATAGCAGCGAACCCGGGGACTGGGAGAAATTTAGAACTCAGCAGAGGAGGACAAAGGGTTTGATTAGGGCAGGGAAAATGGAGTACGAGAATAAGCTTGCAGGGAACATTAAGACGGATTGCAAAAGTTTCTATAGATATGTAAAGAGAAAAAGGTTAGTAAAGACAAACGTATGTCCCCTGCAGTCAGAATCAGGGGAAGTCATAATGGGGAACAAAGAAATGGCGGACCAATTGAACAAGTACTTTGGTTCGGTAGTCACTAAGGAGGACACAAACAACCTTCCGGATATAAAAGGGGTCGGAGGGTCTAGTAAGGAGGAGGAACTGAGGGAAATCCTTATTAGTCGGGAAATTGATGGGATTGAAGTCCGAAAAATCCCCAGGGCCTGATGGACTGCATCCCAGAGTACTTAAGGAGGTGGCCTTGGAAATAGCGGATGCATTGACAGTCATTTTCCAACATTCCATTGACTCTGGATCAGTTCCTATGGAGTGGAGGGTAGCCAATGTAACCCCACTTTTAAAAAAAGGAGGGAGAACGATAACAGGGAATTATAGACCGGTCAGCCTGACATCGGTAGTGGATAAAATGATGGAATCAATTATTAAGGATGTCATAGCAGTGCATTTGGAAAGAGGTGATATGATAGGTTCAAGTCAGCATGGATTTGTGAAAGGGAAATCATGCTTGACATATCTTCTGGAATTTTTTGAGGATGTTTCCAGTAGAGTGGACAAGGGAGAACCAGTTGACGTGGTATATTTGGACTTTCAGAAGGCTTTCGACAAGGTCCCACACAAGAGATTAATGTGCAAAGTTAAAGCACATGGGATTGGGGGTAGTGTGCTGACATGGATTGAGAACTGGTTGTCAGACAGGAAACAAAGAGTAGGAATAAATGGGGAATTTTCAGAATGGCAGGCAGTGACTAGTGGGGTACCGCAAGGTTCTGTGCTGGGGCTCCAGCTGTTTACACTGTACATTAATGATTTAGACGAGGGGATTAAATGTAGTATCTCCAAATTTGCGGATGACACTAAGTTGGGTGGCAGTGTGAGCTGTGAGGAGGATGCTATGAGGCTGCAGAGCGACTTGGATAGGTTAGGTGAGTGGGCAAATGAATGGCAGATGAAGTATAATGTGGATAAATGTGAGGTTATCCACTTTGGTGGTAAAAACAGAGAGACAGACTATTATCTGAATGGTGACAGATTAGGAAAAGGGGAGGTGCAAAGAGACCTGGGTGTCATGGTACATCAGTCATTGAAGGTTGGCATGCAGGTATAGCAGGCGGTTAAGAAAGCAAATGGCATGTTGGCATTAATAGCAAGGGGATTTGAGTACAGGGGCAGGGAGGTATTGCTACAGTTGTACAGGGCCTTGGTGAGGCCACACCTGGAGTATTGTGTACAGTTTTGGTCTCCTAACCTGAGGAAGGACATTCTTGCTATTGAGGGAGTGCAGCGAAGGTTCACCAGACTGATTCCCGGGATGGCGGGACAGACCTATCAAGAAAGACTGGATCAACTGGGCTTATATTCACTGGAGTTCAGAAGAATGAGAGGGGACCTCATAGAAACGTTTAAAATTCTGACGGGGTTAGACAGGTTAGATGCAGGAAGAATGTTCCCAATGTTGGGGAAGTCCAGAACCAGGGGACACAGTCTAAGGATAAGGGGTAAGCCATTTAGGACCGAGATGAGGAGGAATTTCTTCACCGAGAGAGTGGTGAACCTGTGGAATTTTCTACCACAGAAAGTTGTTGAGGCCAATTCACTAAATAGATTCAAAAAGGAGTTAGATGAAGTCCTTACTACTAGGGGAATCAAGGGGTATGGTGAGAAAGCAGGAATGGGGTACTGAAGTTGCATGTTCAGCCATGAACTTATTGAATGGCGCTGCAGGCTAGAAGGGCCGAATGGCCTACTCCTGCACCTATTTTCTATGTTTATATGTTTCTATGTTTCTATAATGGCGATGGGTCAGTCCCACAGTTTTCAAGCAAGTGCTCTCCCATTGGCTTGAAAGCCCCATGCTTCGGGCTGACTCTGTCCCACCATTGGCCCTCCGGTGTCCTCCCCCGTCCAATCACTGTTCTGCCAAGGTCAAACCATCTCGGTTTCAATTCACTTTGCAGCACAGACCGATCCCACAGCCCTTTTCCTTCTGGGTAAAATGAGAGGGTTTTTGTCCTCCCCTACAGAATAAACGGGTCCTTTTCAGAATGGCAGGCAGTGACTAGTGGGGTGCCGCAGGGTTCAGTGCTAGGACCCCAGCTATTTACAATATACATTAATGATTTAGACGAAGAAGTTGAATGTAATATCTCCAAATTTGTAGATGACACTAAGCTGGGTGGCAGTGTGAGCTGTGAGGAGGATGCTAAGAGGCTGTAGGGTGACTTGGACAGGTTAGGTGAGTGGGCAAGTGCATGGGCAGATGCAGTATAATGTAGATAAATGTGAGGTTATCCACTTTGGGGGCAAAAACAGGAAGGCAGAATATTATCTGAATGGTGACAGATTAGAAAAAGGGGAGGTGCAACGAGACCTGGGTGCCATGGTATATCAATCATTGAAAGTTGGCATGCAGGTACATCAGGCGGTGAAGAAGGCAAATGGCATGTTGGCATTCATAGCAAGACGATTTGAGTATAGGAGCAGGGAGGTCTTACTGCAGTTGTACAGGGCCTTGGTGAGGCCACACCTGGAGTATTGTGTTCAGTTTTGGTCTCCTAATCTGAGGAAGGACATTCTTGCTATTGCGGGAGTGCAGCGAAGGTTCACCAGACTGATTCCAGGGATGGCAGGACTGACATATGAAGAAAGACTAGATTGACTAGGCTTATATTCACTGGAATTTAGAAGAATGAGAGGGGATCTCATAGAAACATATATAAAATTCTGACGGGATTGGACAAGTTAGATGCAGGAAGAATGTTCCCAATGTTGGGGAAGTCCAGAACCAGGGGTCACAGGCTAAGGATAAGGGGTAAGCCATTTAGGACCGAGATGAGGAGAAACTTCTTCATTCTGAGAATTGTGAACCTGTGGAATTCTCTACCACAGAAAGTTGTTGAGGCCAATTCGTTAGATATATTCAAAAGGGAGTTAGATGTGACCCTTATGGCTAAAGGGATCAAGGGGTATGGAGAGAAAGCAGGAAAGGGGTACTGAAGTTGCATGATCAGCCATGATCTTATTGAATGGTGGTGCAGGCTCGAAGAGCCGAATGGCCTACTCCTGCACCTATTTTCTATGTTTCTATGTTTCTATAGCGCCCTCTCGCTAGGTCGTCATCATCATAGGCAGTCCCTTGAAGTGAGGATGACTTGCTTCCATGCCAAAAAAGGATGAGTTCCCAGGTATTTCAATGAAGGACCTAATATTCCAGGTCCTTAACTACATCGTGAAGGATGGAAGATGCCTGTGCGTAGATTTTTTTAATGTGTTGTGGCCATTGCACACCAGCCACCACACGGGCATGACAGAGCTAGGTCTTGGTCCAGTGGCAAGGATTACCCAAGACGACTGGAGACCACCTCTGCTGCACGGACCTAGTGCGCACACATATCGCAGTGTAACATAGAAACATAGAAACATAGAAAATAGGTGCAGGAGCAGGCCATTCAGCCCTTCTAGCCTGCACCGCCATTCAATGAGTTCATGGCTGAACATGAAACTTCAGTACCCCCTTCCTGCTTTCTCACCATACCCCTTGATCCCCCGAGTAGTAAGGACTTCATCTAACTCCCTTTTGAATATATTTAGTGAATTGGCCTCAACTACTTTCTGTGGTAGAGAATTCCACAGGTTCACCACTCTCTCGGTGAAGAAGTTTTTCCTCATCTTGGTCCTAAATGGCTTACCCCTTATCCTTAGACTGTGACCCCTGGTTCTGGACTTCCCCAACATTGGGAACATTCTTCCTGCATCTAACCTGTCTGAACCCATCAGAATTTTAAACGTTTCTATGAGGTCCCCTCTCATTCTTCTGAACTCCAGTGAATACAAGCCCAGTTGATCCAGTCTTTCTTGATAGGTCAGTCCCACCATCCCGGGAATCAGTCTGGTGAATCTTCGCTGCACTCCCTCAATAGCAAGAATGTCCTTCCTCAAGTTAGGAGACCAAAACTGTACACAATACTCCAGGTGTGGCCTCACCAAGGCCCTGTACAACTGTAGCAACACCTCCCTGCCCCTGTGCTCAAATCCCCTCGCTATGAAGGCCAACATGCCATTTGCTTTCTTAACCGCCTGCTGTACCTGCATGCCAACCTTCAATGACTGATGTACCATGACACCCAGGTCTCGTTGCACCTTCCCTTTTCCTAATCTGTCACCATTCAGATAATAGTCTGTCTCTCTGATTTTACCACCAAAGTGGATAACCTCACATTTATCCACATTATACTTCATCTGCCATTCATTTGCCCACTCACCTAACCTATCCAAGTCACTGCAGCCTCATAGCATCCTCCTCGTAGCTCATACTGCCACCCAACTTAGTGTCATCCGCAAATTTGGAGATACTACATTTAATCCCCTCGTCTAAATCATTAATGTACAATGTAAACAGCTGGGGCCCCAGCACAGAACCTTGCGGCACCCCACTAGTCATTGCCTGCCATTCCGAAAAGTATCCATTTATTCCTACTCTTTGCTTCCTGTCTGACAACCAGTTCTCAATCCACGTCAGCACACTACCCCCAGGGGCAGTGTGGGCTGGCCCGTGCTGCCCCTGGGCCCACGCCTCTTCTGGCCCCGAACCCACGCCTCTCCTGAGCCCCGATCACGTCCCTCTACAATCTCTCGCCGCTCCTTCGCCCCGACCTCGCCGCTCCTGCTGTACCTGCCCATGCTCCAATCACCGACCTGGACCTTGATGACATCCCTCTTCACTGCCGTTGCCCTCCTGCACCAGCTCGTGCTGTAGCTTGCAGTGGTACGCCGCCTCGCTGCCCATGGCCGCTGCTTGCCGCTCCTTTTATGGCCCCGACCTGCCGCTGATGGTCTCTCGCAGGTCGGGGCCATCAGGGTCTAGCTAGGTATTGATATAATGTATAGCACCCTCTAGCTAGGAGGTATCGATTTAATGTATAGTGCCCTCTAGCTAGGAGGTATTGATATAATGTATAGTGCTCTCTAACTGGGAGGTATCAATTCAATATATAGTGTATTTCAGCTAGGAGGCATCTATTTAATGTATAGCGCCCTCTAGCTAGGAGGTATCGGTTTAATGTATAGTGCCCTCTAGCTAGGAGGTATTGATATAATGTATAGTGCCCTCTAGCTAGGAGGCATCGATTTAATGTATAGCGCCCTCTAGCTAGGAGGTATCGATTTAATGTATAGTGCCCTCTAGCTAGGAGGTATTGATATAATGTATAGTGCCCTCTAGCTAGGAGGTATCAATTCAATATATAGCGTTCTTCAGCTAGGAGGCATCGATTTAATGTATAGCGCCCTCTAGCTAGGAGGTATTGATATAATGTATAGCGCTCTCTAGCTAGGAGGTATCGATTTAATGTATAGCGCCCTCTAGCTAGGAGGTATTGATATAATGTATAGCGCCCTCTAGCTAGGAGGTATTGATATAATGTATAGCGCCCTCTAGCTAGGAGGTATCGATTTAATGTATAGCGCCCTCGAGCTAGGAGGTATAGAGAGCTGTATTGAGAGAGAGGGTCTGTTGAAGGAACGCCATCTTATAGCTCCACATGGCTGACTGAGATCTCCCAAATAAATAGAGTTAAGTTGAACTGAGTGTTCAAGAGACTATAAAATACAATCTGTACCTCAATTCCATTTACCTGCCTTTGCTCCTTGATACCTTTACCCAATAAAATCTATCGATCTCAGTCTTGAAAATTTCAATTTACCCCCCCAGCATTCACAACCATTTGAGGGAGCTCCAGATTCTCACTATCTCTGTTGTGCGAAAAACCGCTTCCTAACATCACCCCTGAATGGACTGGCTCTAATGAAAGTATTTTCCCCCTTATCCTGGATTCCCCCAACCCCCCCTTCCAGAGGAAATAGTCATTATCATTATCACCATAGGCAGTCCCTCGAAATTATTTTCATTCTAAAGTGAGTTCTCAGATGACTGAACAGTCCAATGCGAGAACCATAGTCCCTGTCACAGGTGGGACAGACAGTCGCTGAGGGAAGGGGAGGGTGGGACTGGTCTGTCGCACGTTCTTTCCGCTGCCTGCGCTTGATTTCTGCATGCTCTCGGCGATGAGACTCGAGGTGCCCAGCGCCCTCCCGGATGCACTTCCTCCACTTAGGGTGGTCTTTGGCCAGGGACTCCCAGGTGTCGGTGGGGATGTTGCATCTTATCAGGGAAACTTTGAGGGTGTCCTTGAAGTGTTTCCACTGCCCCACCTTTGGCTCGTTTGCTGTGTAGGAATTCTGAGTAGAGCGCTTGCTTTGGGAGGTTTGTGTCGGGCATGCGGACAAGGTGGCCTGCCCAGTGGAGCTGGTCGAGTGTGGTCAGTGCTTCGATGCTGGGGATGTTGGCCTATCTCTACCTCAATTTCCTAAAATCGAGGGAATACAAACCACATTTATTCAACTTCTCCTCAAAATTTAACCCTTTTAGCCCCGATATCATTCTGGTGAATCTGCCTTGCACCCCCTCCCAGGCCCATATATCCTTCCTGACAGGCGGTGCCCAGAACTGGACACAGTTACTGCAGGTGTGGGCTGACCAAGTCTGGCCAGTTACACAGGCTATCTCCGGTATAAATGTGGATGCGGGAATATATAAGATTGCTACAGGAAGCACGCAAGGGTGTAATATATATGGCTATATGGGCTGGTATTAATGGAAGGGTGTCTCAGGTCTTAAGGTTCAAGTTTAAATAGGTATACTTGGTGTTTGAGATGAGTGACTCTGTCCACTTAACACTACATTTGGTATTAAGTAATAGTGGCAGAGTGAGGTGGGGGGGTTGTCTGGTCACTTGCAGGGAGCTCCACTGAACCATGCTCATAGCCTAAACCCTGAATTACCTGAGCTTGTATTCAACATTTTATTTTCTACCTACAACATTGATTACACTTCATAACGTACTTCATTGGCTATGAAGCGCTTTGGGACATCCTGAGGTTGTGAAAGGTGCTATATAAATGCAAATTCTTTCTTTTCATTAAAATCAAGTTATTTTCCAGGACCTCAAAACCATAGATCTCCACACCTCTCTCAGTCCTTCCTTCTTCTTTATTTATATTAGTTCCTGGGATGTGGGCGTCGCTAGCAAGGCCAGCATTTATTGCCCGTCCCTAATTGCCTGTGCAGTCCGTGTGGTGAAGGTGCTCCCACAGTGCTGTTAGGGAGGGAATTCCAGGATTTTGATCCAGCGACGATGAAGGAATGCCGATATATTTCCAAGTCAGGATGGTGTGTGACTCGGAGGGGAACTTGGAGGTGGTGGTGTTCCCATGAGTCTGCTGCCCTAGTCCTTCGGGGTGGTAGAGGTCGTGGGTTTGGGAGGTGCTGCTGAAGAAGCCTTGGCGAGTTGCTGCAGTGCATCTTGTAGATGGTACGCACTGCAGCCACGGTGCGCCGGTGGTGGAGGGAGTGAGTGTTGAAGGTGGTGGATGGGGTGTCAATCAAGCGGCCTGCTTTGTCCTGGATGGTGTCGAGCTTCTTGAGTGTTGTTGTTCTGGTTTCCGTCCTTGCCACAGTACTGGAACGGCTCTCATCAAAGTTACAAGTGACATCCTTTGTTACTGTGACAAAGGTAAACCATCCCTCATCGTCCTCCTGGACCTGTCTGCAGCCTTTGACACAGTTGACCACTCCATCCTCCTCCAACACCTCTCCACCATCGTCCAGCTGGGTGGGACTGCACTCGCCTGGTTCCATTCTTATCTATCTCATCGTAGCCAGAAAATCTCTTTCAACGGCTTCTCTTCCCACCCCTGTATCGTTACCTCTGGTGTCCCCCAAGGATCTGTCCGTGGCCCCCTTCTATTTCTCATCTATATGCTGCCCCTTGGTGATATCCGAAAACACGGCGTCAGTTTCCACATGTACGCTGACTACACCCAACTCTACCTCTCCACCATTTCTCTCGACCCCTGCTTGGTATCTAAATTGTCAGATTGTTTGTCCGACATCCAGTACTGGATGAGCAGAAATTTTCTCCAATTAAATATTGGGAAGACTGAAGCCATTATCTTTGGTTCGCGTCACAAACTGTGTTCCCTAACCACTGACTCCATCCCTCTCCCCAGCATCAATCTGAGGGTGAACAAAACTGTTTGCAACCTAGGTGTCATAATTGACCCTGAAATGAGTTTCCAGCCACATATCTACGGCATAACTAAAACCACCTCCGTAACATTACCCGCCTCCGCCCCTGCCTCAGCTCTTCTGCTGCTGAAACCCTCATCTATGCCGTTGTTGCCTCTATTCTTGACTACTCCAACTCACTTCTGGCCGGCCTCCCACATTCTACCCTACGTAAACTTGTGGTCATCCAAAACTCAGCAGCCCGTGTACTAACTCGCACCAAGTCGCGATCACCCATTACCCTGTGACCGACATTGGCTCCCGGTTATACAACGCCTCGATTTCAAAATTCTCATCCTTGTTTACAAATCACTCCATGGCCTTGCCCCTCCCTACCTCTCTAATCTTCTTCAGCCTCACAACCCCACAAGATGTCTGCGCTCCTCAAATTCTGCCCTCTTGAGCATCCTTCATTATAACTGCTCAACCATCGGTGGCCGTGCCTTCAGCTGTCTGGGCCCCAAGCTCTGGAACTCCCTTCCTAAACCCCTCTACCTCTCTTTGCTTCTTTAAGACATTCCTGAAAACCTACCTCTTTAAAAAAGCTTTTGGTCATCTGCCGTAATTTCTTCTTTTGTGGCTCAGTTTCAAATGTATCTGTTTTGTCTTGTAACACTGTTGTGAAGCGCCTTGCAATGTTTTACTACGTTAAAGGTCGATGCTGGGTGATCTGTCCAGTTTTATTCTTACTGTTTTTCATAGCAGTTGGGTACAACTAAGTGTCTCGCTGGGTCATTTCAGAGGGCAGTTAAGAGTCAACCACATTGCCGTGGGTCTGGAGTCACATATAGGCCCAGACCGGGTAAGGGCGGCAGATTTCCTTCCCTGAAGGACAGTAGTGAACCAGTTGGGTTTTTACACACTCCGGTAGATTCATTTAATTAACTGAATTTAAATTCCCCAGCTGCCGTGGTAGGATTTGAACTTACGATTCCAGATTATCAGTCCAGATCTCGGGATTACTGGTCCAGTAACATAACCATTCCCATTCCCGTAATGTACAGACATTCAAAATTCAAAATGGTGAGGTTTCCTTCCCTGCTGTAGGTGTTTGTTCCTTACGGAGGCCCGGTTCCAGAGCAGTATTCCAGGACATGGAGCTTACATGATACTTCTTCCAGTAACTAATGCTGCTATTCTTTTTATATAAGTTTGTTCTTAGGATGTGGGCGTCGCTGGCAAGGCCGGCATTTAATGCCCATCCCTAGTTGACTGAAAAGGTAGTGGTGAGCCGGCTTAATGAACGTTTGCAGTCCGTGTGGTGAAGGAACTCCCACAGTGCTGTTAGGGAGGGAATTCCAGGATATTGACTCAGCGATGATGAAAGAACAGCAATATATTTCCAAGTCAGAATAGTGTGTGACTTGGAGGGGAACCTGGAGGGTGTGGTGTTCCCATAACCTTGTTGCTTTTGCCCTTCTTGGAGGTATTGCTCACAGGGAGGATGTGTTGGTGTACTAGAACTCCCCCTTGTGGACTGCTGTGGCAATACGACTACTGCTGTGCAGGTGGTGGAAGAGCTGGATTCTGAGACCAGGGGCATTGGCACCGATCAAACAGATTGCTTCTTCCTGGACGGTGTTGAGTTTATTGAGTGATGGAGCTGCACCCATCTCCCATCATCATCATAGGCAGTCCCTCGGAATCGAGGAAGACTTGCTTCCACTTTAAAAATGAGTCCTTGGGTGGCTGAACAGTCCAATACGAGAACCACAGTCCCAGTCACAGGTGGGACAGACAGTCGTTGAGGGAAGGGGAGGGTGGGACAGGTTTGCCGCACGCTCCTTCCGCTGCCTGCGCTTGATTTCTGCATGCTCTCGGCGACGAGACTCGAGGTGCTCAGCGCCCTCCCGGATGCACTTCCTCTACTTAGGCCGGTCTTTGGCCAGGGACTCCCAGGTGTCGGTGGTGAGAGTATTCCATTGCAGTCCAGGATTGAGCCTTGTTGATAATGTAGAGACATCAGGAGGTGAGCCACTCACTACACAATACCCAGCCTCTGACCTTCTTCCACAGCTACAATGTTAACACGGCTGGTCCAGTTACGCTTCTGGCCAATGGTGACTCCCCAGGATGTTGGTGGTGGGGCACTTGGTGATGGTGGTACCATTGAAGGTCAAGGGGAAACAGCTGGGCTACCTCTGTTCCAGGTGGTGATCACCTCGCACTCAATGTGGTATGAAGGCTCCTTGCTACCTCTTCGCTCGAGCCTGAATGTTGTCCAGGTCCCATTGTAAGCTGGCATGGGCTACTTGATTATCAGAGAAGTTGTGAATGGAGCTGAACACTGTCCAATCATCAGCAAACAGCCAATCTCCTGACCTTATGAAGAGGGAAGTTCATTGATAAACCAGCTGAAGAGAGTTGGGTTTAGGATGCTGTGAGGAACTGCTGCAGATTTGGTCACTGGCCCCCAACAACCATCATGCTCTGCACCAGGTATGACTCCAGCCAGGGCTGCAGCCACACTCGGTCAAACGCTGCCTTGATGATGAGGGGAGCTATTCTCTCCTCCAGTGTTCATCTCTTGGATCCATGTCTGGGTCAAGGTCGAGATGAGCTGAGTGCTTCTGGTGGGACCTCAACCGAGCGGGGAGCAGGTTAGTGTTGAGTCGGTGCCACGTGATGGCTCCACTAATGACTCCTCCGTCACTTTACTGATGCTCAGAGACATGGACCATGTACAGCAGACACCTCAAGTCGCTGGAGAAATACCACCAACGATGTCTCCGCAAACATAGAAACATAGAATATAGAAAATTCGGCCCTTCGAGCCTGCACCACCATTCAATAAGATCATGGCTGATCATTCACCTCAGTACCCCTTTCCTGCTTTCTCTCCATACTCCTTGATCCCTTTAGCAGTAAGGGCCACATCTAATTCCCTCTTGAATATATCTAACGAACTGGCTTCAACAACTCTCTACGATAGAGAATTCCACAGGTTAACAACTCTCTGAGTGAAGAAGTTTCTCCTCATCTCAGTCCTAAATGGCCTACCCCTCATCCTTAGACTGTGTCCCCTGGTTCTGGACTTCCCCAACATTGGGAACATTTTTCCTGCATCTAACCTGTCCAGTCCCGTCAGAATTTTATATGTTTCTATGAGATCCCCTCTCATCCTTCTAAACTCCAGTGAATACAGGCCCAGTCGATCCAGTATCTCCTCATATGTCAGTCCTACCATCCCAGGAATCAGTCTGGTGAACCTTCGCTGCACTCCCTCAATAGCAAGAACGTCCTTCCTCAGATTAGGAGACCAAAACTGAACATAATATTCCAGGTGAGGCCTCACTAAGGCCATGTACAACTGCAGCAAGACCTCCCTGCTCCTATACTCAAATCCCCTAGCTATGAAGGCCAACATGCCATTTGCCACCTTCACCGCTTGCTGTACCTGCATGCCAACTTTCAATGACTGATGTACCATGAAACGTTGCACCTCCTCTTTTCCTAATCTGCTGCCATTCAGATAATATTCTGCCTTTGTGTTTTTGCCCCCAAAGTGGATAACCTCACATTTATCCACATTATACTGCATCTGCCATGCATTTGCCCACTCACCTAACCTGTCCAAGTCATCCTGCAGCCTTTTAGCGTCCTCCTCACAGCTCACACTGCCACCCAGCTTAGTGTCACCTGCAAACTTGGAGATATTACACTCAATTCCCTCATCCAAATCATTAATGTATATTGTAAATAGCTGGGGTCCCAGCACTGAGCCCTGCGGCACCCCACTAGTCACTGCCTGCCATTCTGAAAAGGACCTGTTTATTCCGATCCTACAAATCCCCTGGGAGGACAGATGCACCAATGTTAATGTCCTCGACCAGGCCAACATCCCCAGCATTGAAGCACTGACCACACTTGATCAGCTCCGCTGGGCGGGCCACATAGTTCGCATGCCAGACACGAGACTCCCAAAGCAAGCGCTCTACTCGGAACTCCTTCACGGCAAACGAGCCCAAGGTCACCCTCAAAGCCTCCCTGATAAAGTGTAACATCCCCACTGACACCTGGGAGTCCCTGGCCAAAGACTACCCTAAGTGGAGGAAGTGCATCCGGGAGGGCGCTGAGCACCTCGAGTCTCATCGCCGAGAGCATGCAGAAACCAAGCTCAGGCAGCGGAAGGAACGTACGGCAAACCAGTCCCACCCACCCCTTCCCTCAACCACTGTCTGTCCCACCTGTGACAGGGATTGTGGTTTTTGTATTGGACTGTTCAGCCACCTAAGGACTCATTTTAAGAGTGGAAGCAAGTCTTCCTCGACTCCGAGGGACTGCCTATGATGATGATGATGATCAGGAGGAGGCTGACGGGGCGGAAATGAGCCAAGTTCGATTTGTCCAGTTTTTTGTGGTCAGAACATAACTGGGCAATTGTCACATTGTCGGGTAGATGTCAGGATCAAAGCTGTACTCTGTTTGACGATGCTCTTCCTGTAACTTACTCTGCTTTTCTTCGTAATAGGATGCTGCTCCTGTGCCTGACCCTCTGTGTGTGCCTGCTTTTCTCAGAATGTTTACCACAGCTCTCTGCTGGCTGAGCCAGTGAACCTAGCGCACATTACTCACTGTCACCCGGCATTATGCTCCTCATCAAAATGCAGAAAAGTTCCTGAGCACAGCTAACATATGTGAGCAGTGGATTCGCAATTAGCTGGTGAACATGGATTCCCCCACCCCCACATCCCCCAAATCCCAGTCTTTCCCATTCCACCGCTGAAACCTTCCTGCTGTAAGTACCCATGCCCAAATGGCCGTTGTTCGATGTGCTCTGAGGCAGAGGGGTTCGTCCCGCTATTCGACTGCACGAGGCACCACCAATTCAGACGTCTGATTCGCTCCTCGCTGATTGCTCAGACAGAGCTGTGCCCGTTCACAGAATCGTGCAACCATACGACACAGGAAGAGGCCATTCGGCCCATCGTGCCTGTGCCGGTTCCTGGGTTCAGCCGTCCAATTACTCCCACTCCCCCCGCTCCTTCCCTCGTAGCCCCTGCAAATTTTTCATTTTCAAATTTATCTCCATATTCCCTTTTGGAAAGTTACTGTTGCATCTGCTCCCAACCGCACTTTCAGGCAGCGCGTTCCAGATCTCAGCAACTCGCTCATCGCCTCTCCGGTTCTTTACCCAGTTCCCTTAAATTTATGTCACTGGAATTAGTTTCTCCTTATTTACTGAAAATGAAAACCTAGAAACATAGAAATTTACAGCGTAGAAGGAGGCCATTTCGGCCCATGGTGTCCGTGCCGGCCGACAAAGAGCCGCACGGCCCTCGGTCAGCAGCCCTGAAGGTTACATATAAACCTAGGAACGATGCCCTCCACTCCCTAGCCCCCTCTCCCTACTCCCCTTCATTATTTGGATCAAATCTCCTTTTGACCTTCTGTGCTCTCAAGGCCAACAACCCCAGTTTCTCCGGTCTCTCCACGCAACTGAAGTCCCTCACCCCTGGAACCCTTCCAGTAAATCTCCCCTGCCCCGTTTCTAAAGCCTTAACATCCTTCCGAAAGCGTGGTGTCCCGAGCGCTGCTCTGAAGAGCAAAGCGAAGCGATCCTGACTCGGTGAGGAGTGTGAGGTACACCCTGCCCACACCGAGGGGGAGGGGGGGGGAGAGCGGCAGGCTGCGTGTGGGCGTGGTCCGCTGATTTGCATACAAGGGGACGAGCCTGTCGCATTCCATCTGCAGGAGGAATGCCCTGACGCGAGTCTGAAAGGGTTCTCATGGCTGAATTGGCCAGTGACTGACTGCTCCATGCGGCACAATCTCATTATCTTGATTCCCGGCGCCTTGCAGAGGAGCGGATTCAGTCGGGCCTCGTCCTGTCCAGCTGGCACCCCGTCAGTCTGATTGTGTCACCATGCTCCGTCGGTGACAGGCCAGATTACACCGCTCCTCGTAACATTCAGCGCTGTTTGTTGTTTCCTGGAACCGGTCGGAATGCTGCAAGTTTAGCATCTTTTCAGTTGCATGGTGACACAGAGAGTGCAGCCAATTCCCTTCTCTCTCTCTCTCTCTCTCTCTCTCTCACACACACACACACGCATGCACTGTGGTCAATCTTGCCTGTGTGCGATAATATAAAGCCAGTCAGCAGCCCTTTTTAACACCTCTCCCCGATTTTTATCTCCGATGATTTCAAACGTTGCAACAGGTCAGAGACAGACTGAGTGAGGGGGTAAAACTGGCCCTGGTGGGGTTCAACACGGGGAAGTGTACCCAAGAAAGACAGATTGGAGTATGTTTTAAATGGCGAGAGGCTCGGAACTGTAGCAGAGCAGAGAGATTTTGAGGTGTAAGCAGAGGAATCACGGAAAGCTAGTGGACAGGGACAAAGAATAATGAAACAGGCATTGGAATGCTGGACTTTAATCTCAAGTGGGCTGGAATAGAAACATAGAAACAGAAAATAGGTGCAGGAGTAGGCCATTCGGCCCTTTGAGCCTGCACCATCATTCAATAAGATCATGGCTGATCATGCAACTTCAGTACCCCATTCCTGCTTTCTCTCCATACCCCTTGATCCCTTTAGCCATAAGGGTCACATCTAACTCCCTTTTGAATATATCTAATGAACTGACATCAACAACTTTCTGCGGTAGAGAATTACACAGGTTCACAATTCTCTGAGTGAAGACGTTTCTCCTCATCTCGGTCCTAAATGGCTTACCCCTTATCCTTAGACTGTGACCCCTGGTTCTGGACTTCCTCAACATCGGGAACATTCTTCCTGCATCTAACCTGTCCAATCCCGTCAGAATTTTATATGTTTCTATGAGATCCCCTCTCATGCTTCTAAATTCCAGTGAATATAAGCCTAGTTGATCCGGTCTTTCTTCATATGCCAGTCCAGCCACCCCCGGGAATCAGTCTGGTGAACCTTCGCTGCACTCCCTCAACAGCAAGAATGTCCTTCCTCAGATTAGGAGACCAAAACTGAACACAATATTCAAGGTGTGGCCTCACCAAGGCCCTGTACAACTGCAGTAAGACCTCCCTGCTCCTATACTCAAATCCTCTCGCTATGAAGGCCAACATGCCATTTGCCTTCTTCACCGCCTGCTGTACCTGCATGCCAACTTTCAATGACTGATGTACCATGACACCCAGATCTCGTAGTACCTCCCGTTTTCCTAATCTGTCACTATTCAGATAATATTCTGCCTTCCTGTTTTTGCCACCAAAGTGGATAACCTCACATTTATCCATATTATACTGCATCTGCCATGCATTTGCCCACTCACCTAACCTGTCTAAGTCACCCTGCAGCCTCTTAGCGTTCTCCTCACAGCTCACACCGCCACCCAGCTTAGTGTCGTCTGCAAACTTGGAGATATTACACTCAATTCCTTCATCTAAATCATTGATGTATATTGTAAATAGCTGGGGTCCCAGCACTGAACCTTGCGGCACCCCACTAGTCACTGCCTGCCATTCTGAAAAAGACCCATTTATTTCCACTCTTTGCTTCCTGTCTGCCAACCAGTTCTCTCTCCACGTCAGTACATTCCCCCCAATACCATGTGCTTTAATACAATGGGGTGGAGGGGATTTTACAGCTGTGTAAATATTTTGATACTGTTCTGGGCCCCGTCCCTCAGGAAGATAGATCAGCCTGGGAGGGGGAGCGGCCCAGATTCACCAGGGTGATACCGGGACTAAAAGGGTTAAATTATGAGGACTACACTAGACTTGTGTTCCCTCGAGACATGGCCAAGGGGGCCATCGACCGGTCCAGGCAGCAGGCAATCGATTGGGTCGTTCAGCCCGACTGCCTGCCTCTCTCTCGGTTACATCCGAGCCAGGGTGTCCCTAGAGATGGAGCACGCGGTGTCCACCGGTACGCTCGCGGCCTTCCGTGAGAGGTGGGCGCCGGTGGGATTGGAGTGCATCATCACCCCCGGCAACCAAATTTTAATTTGATCCATTAATGTCCAAAGTTTAATTGGTTTATTTTGTCGATTTTAGTGCCTCCCTTTAATCAGGGGGCACTTGATTTACTGTTCAACTTTAAAATAGTTGTATTCCCTCGAGTTTAGAAGATTAACAGGGGATCTAATTGAGGTGTTTAAGGTTACTAAAGTAGCGAGTAGGATAGATAGAGAGAAACTGTTTCCTCTCGAGGGGGGAGTCCAGAACAAGGGGACAGAACCTTCAAATTCGAGCCAGGCCATTCAGGGGTGATGTCAGGAAGCACTTCTTCACACAAAGGGTTAGTGACAATCTGGAACTCTCTCCTCCTAAAAAACTGTTGAGGCTGGGGGTCGATTGGAGCTTTCAAAACTGATATTGATTGATTTTGTTAGGTAAGAATATGAAGCAAGGAGGGGCGATGGAGTTAAGATACAGATCAGCCATGATCTAATTGAATGGCGGAACTGGCTCGAGGAGCTGAATGGCCTCCTCCAGTTCCTCTGTTTTGATGAGTGAGCAGTCTGTCCCAGATTCACTTCCTGGTTTGTAGCCAATCAGCGCGGGAGTTTCTGCAATGGGACTCAGCAAATGGAACTATGTTTAATTTCTCTTTTACAATGTCTGATTGAGTTGGCACATTGGAAAAAAAAATTGAGCTGCGTCCACAAAGTGGGATTGTGATTTAGGATTGGCAGTGAGAAATGTATTAAAGCTGGACATACCCGGACTATTCCCTGCGTGAGTTTAGTCGCTTGTTGTACTGAATATCCACCAGCAGGTGGAGCAGGAGCGATGGATGAGGTTATTTTCTTTATTTCGCAGACATTGTCGCCATCTGCTGGCCAATGTGTAGTATTACAGACTCACCAACGTTAGCGTCTTCGACCAGGCCAACATTCCCAGCATTGAAGCACTGACCACACTTGATCAGTTCTGCCACAAACTAGAGACACTCCCTAACTCACACACTAGAGATGCCATCTAACTCACAAACTAGAGAGTTAGGCTGCATTGTTCGCATGCCAGACACGAGACATCTCTATAGGGAGCACCTTTACTGTGTTTATTAGAGAGCGTCTCTGGTGTGAGAGTTAGGGAGCGTCTCTGGTGTGAGAGTTAGGGAGCATCGCTGATGTGTGAGTTAGTGAGCCTCTCTAGTGTATGAATTAGGGAGCGATGATGGTATGTGCGTTAGGAAGTGTCTGTAATGTGTGAGTTAGGTAGAGTCTCAAGTGTGTGAGTTTGTGAATGTCTCTGATGTGTGAGTTAGCACACGTCTCCAGTGCGTAAGTTAGGGAGCATCTCTAATATGTGATTTAGGGAGTGTCTCTAGTTTGTGAGTTAAGGAGCGTCTATATTGTGTAAGTTATGGACGTCTCTAGTTTGTGAGTTAGGGAGTACTTTATTGTGTGAGTTAGGGAGTACTTTATTGTGTGATTTAGGGAGTGTCTCTAGTTTGTGAGTTAAGGAGCGTCTATATTGTGTGAGTTAGGGAGTGTCTCTAGTTTGTGAGTCAGGGAGTGTCTCTAGTTTGTGAGTCAGGGAGCATGTCCAATGTGAGAGTTAGGGAGCATCTTTGGTTTGTAAGTTAGGGAGCATCACAGTTGTGGAAATTAGTGAATGTCTCTGGTGTGTGATTTAGCGCACGTCGCCAGTATGTGAGTTAGGGAGCGTCTTTGGTGTGAAAGTTAGGGAGCGTCGCTATTGTGTGAGTTAGGAAGCGTCTCTACGGTATGGGTTAGGGAGCGTCTCACATTTGTGACTTGGGGAGCGCCTGTAGTGCGTGAGTTAGGGAGTGTCTCTAGTTTGTGAGTTAGGGAGCAACTCTCATGCGTGACTTAGGGAGCGTCTCTAGCGTATATGTTAGTGAGCGTATCTGGTGTGTAAGTTAGGGATCGACTTTAGTGTGTGTGTTAGAGAGTGTATCTATTTTGTGAGTTAAGGAGCGTCTGTGGTATTTGAGTTAGGGAGCGTCTCTAATGTGCAAGTTTGGGAGCGTCTCTAGTTTGTGAGTTAGGGAGTGTCTCTATTGTGTGAGTTAGGGAGCGTGTCTAGTGTGTGAATTAGGGATTGTCTCTCATGTGTGAGCTAGGGAATGTCTCTAACATGTGAGTTAGGGAGCGTCTCTAGTTTGTGAGTTAGGTGGCATCTCTGGTGTGTGAGTTAGGTTGTGTCTCTAATGTGCGAGTTCGGGAGTGTCTCTAGTTTGTGAGTTAGCTTAAATAAAGGAGACTAAAAAGATATGAAGGCAGAGTTGGTTAAAGTGGACCTGGTAACAGATTAAAGTGTTGGACGGTTGATGAGCAGTGGCAGGCATTTAAGAAGATATTTCATAACTCTCAACAAAAATATATCCCAATGAGAAGGAAAGCCTGTAAAGAGAAGGATAACCATCTGTGGCTAACTAAGGAAATAAGGGCCTACAATGTGGCCAAGACTAGTGGAAGGCCAGAGGATTGGGAAACTTTTAAAAGCCAGCAAAGAACGACTAAAAAAATAATATAGAGAAGGAAGATATTTATGAAATTAAATTAGCACGAAATATAAAAACAGATAGTAAGAGTTTCTACAGATACATAAAAAAGGAAAAAAGTGGCTAAAGTAAATGTGTGAGTTAGGGAGCATCTGTGGTGGTTGGTTCCACAACGTATTGTTCTAAGAAACCATCCCACATACACTCTATGAACTCTTCCTCAAGACTACCTTTGCCAATTTGATTTGTTCAAACAATATGAAGATTAAAATCACCCATGATTATTGTCGTACCTTTCTTACAAGCCTCCATTATTTCTTGATTTATACTCTGTCCTACAGTGTGGCTACTGTTTTCGAGCCTGTAGACCATAGAAACATAGAAACATAGAAAATAGGTGCAGGAGTAGGCCATTCGGCCCTTCGAGCCTGCACCACCATTCAATAAGATCATGGCTGATCATTCACCTCAGTACCCCTTTTCTGCTTTCTCGCCATATCCCTTGATCCCTTTAGCCGTAAGGGCAATATCTAACTCCCTCTTGAATATATCCAATGAACTGGCATCAACAACTCTCTGCGGCAGGGAATTCCACAGGTTAACAACTCTCTGAGTGAAGAAGTTTCTCCTCATCTCAGTCCTAAATGGCTTACCCCTTATCCTTAGACTATGTCGCCTGGTTCTGGACTTCCCCATCATCGGGAACATTCTTCCTGCATCTAACCTGTCCAGTCCTGTCAGAATTTTAGATGTTTCTATGAGATCCCCTCTCGTCCTTCTAAACTCCAGTGAATAAAGGCCCAGTCGATCCAGTATCTCCTCATATGTCAGTCCTGCCGTCCCGGGAATCAGTCTGGTGAACCTTCGCTGCACTCCCTGAATAGCAAGAACGTCCTTCCTCAGATTAGGAGACCAAAACTGAACACAATATTCCAGGTGAGGCCTCACTAAGGCCCTGTACAACTGCAGTAAGGCCTCCCTGCTCTTATACTCAAATCCCCTAGCTATGAAGGCCAACATACCATTTGCCTTCTTCATCGCCTGCTGAACCTGTATGCCAACTTTCAATGACTGATGTACCATGACACCCAGGTCTCGCTGCACCTCCTCTTTTCCTAATCTGCCGCCATTCAGATAATATTCTGCCTTCATGTTTTTGCCGCCAAAGTGGATAGCCTCACATTTATCCACATTATACTGCAACTGCCATGCATTTGCCCACTCACCTAACCTGTCCAAGTCACCCTGCAGCCTTTTAGCGTCCTCCTCACAGCTCACACCGCCACCCAGCTTAGTGTCATCTGCAAACTTGGAGATATTACACTCAATTCCTTCATCTAAATCATTAATGTATATCATAAATAGCTGGGGTCCCAGCACTGAGCCCTGCGGCACCCCACTAGTCACTGCCTGCCATTCTGTAAAGGACCCGTTTATCCAGACTCTCTGCTTCCTGTCTGCCAACAGTTCTCTATCCACGTCAGTACATTACCCCCAATTCCATGCGCTTTAATTTTGTACACCAATCTCTTGTGTGGGACCTTGTCAAAAGCCTTTTGAAAGTCCAAATACACCACATCCACTGGTTCTCCCTTGTCCACTTTACTAGTTACATCCTCAAAAAATTCCAGAAGATTTGACAAGCATGATTTCCCTTTCATAAATCCATGCTGACTTGGACCGATCTCGTCACTGCTTTCCAAATGTGCAGCTATTTCATCCACTCCCACCAGTGACTTCTTTCCCTTATTATTTCTTACCCCACCCAAACTGATTCTACATCTTGATCTTCTGAGCCAATATCATTTCTCACTAACGCACCGATCCCATTAACAGAGCTTTATTAACAGAGCTACCCCACCACCTTTTCCTTTCTGTCTGTCCTTCTGAATTGTCAAGTGCCCCTGAATATTCAGTTCTCAGCCTTGGTCACCATGCAACCACATCTCTGTAATGGCTATCGGATCATACCCATTTGTATCTATTTGTGCCGTCAACTCATCTATTTTGCTATGAATGCTGTGTGCATTCAGATAAAGGGCTTTTAAAATTGTTCTTTTACCATTTTTTCCTGTTTTGACCGCACTTTCTGATTCACCTTTATGTTGATACATTCTGTCCCTTCTTGACACGCTCTGGTTTTCATTTCCCCCAGTGCTACCCTGCTCTATTGCCTTCTTTGACTTTTTACATTTTTGCTCACCTGAAGCCTCCCCCACCCCGCCCCCCCCCACTAATTAGTTTAAAGCAGCCCTAGTTAATTGATTCATCAGGACAGCAATTAAGAAAAAGGAAAGATTTGAATTTATATAAAGAAAAAAACAATTGTATTTATGTAGCAGCTTTCGTTTTCCCAGCACGTCCCAACGTTTCGCAGCAAGTGAGTGGAGGAGAATCCCCTTCCCATTCGTTCTTTAAATAAAAGTTATTTTAAGTCATCCATCATCATAGGCAGTCCCTCGGAATCGAGGAAGACTTGCTTCCACTCCAAAACTGAGACCTTAGGTGACTGAACAGTCCAATACGAGAACCACAGTCCCTGTCACAGGTGGGACAGATAGTGGTTGAGGGAAGGGGAGGGTGGGACAGGTTTGCCGCACGCTCCTTCCGCTGCCTGGGCTTGGTTTCTGCATGCTCTCGGCGACGAGACTCGAGGTGCTCAGCGCCCTCCCGGATGCACTTCCTCCACTTCGGGCGGTCTTTGGCCAGGGACTCCCAGGTGTCGGTGGGGATATTGCACTTTATCAGAGAGGCTTTGAGGGTGTCCTTGTAACATTTTCTCTGCCCACCTTTGGTTCGTTTGCCGTGAAGGAGTTCCGAGTAGAGCTCTTGCTTTGGGAGTCTCGTGTTGGGCATGCAAACAATGTGACCTGCCCAGCGGAGCTGATCAAGTGTGGTCAGTGCTTCAATGCTGGGGATGTTGGCCTGGTCGAGGACGCTAACGTTGGTGCATCTGTCCTCCCAGGGGATTTGCAGGATCTTGCGGAGACATCGTTGGTGGTATTTCTCCAGCGACTTGAGGTGTCTACTGTACATGGTCCATGTCTCTGAGCCATACAGGAGGGCGGGTATTACTACAGCCCTGTAGACCATGAGCTTGGTGGCAGATTTGAGGGCCTGGTCTTCAAACATTCTCTTCCTCAGCGGCCGAAGGCTGCACTGGCGCACTGGAGGTGGTGTTGGATCTCGTCGTCAATGTCTGCTCTTGTTGATAATAGGCTCCCGAGATTGTTCAGGGTCGTGCCGTGGATCTTGATGACTGGGGGGCAGTGCTGTGTGGCGAGGACAGGCTGGTGGAGGACCTTTGTCTTACGGATGTTTAGCGTAAGGCCCATGCTTTCGTATGCCTCAGTAAATACGTTGACTATGTTCTGGAGTTCAACCTCTGTATGTTTGCAGACGCAGACGTCATCCGCGTACTGTACCTTGACAACAAAGGTTGGGGTAGTCTTGGACCTGGCCTGGAGACGATGAAGGTTGAACAGTTCCCTCTGGTTCTGTAGTTCAGTTCCACTCCAGCGGGGAGCTTGTCGACTGAGGTGGAGCATGGCAGCGAGGAAGATTGAGAAGAGGGTTGGGGCGATGACGCAGCCCTGCTTGACCCCGGTCTGGACATGGATTGGGTCTGTAATGGATCCGTTGGTAAGGATCCTGCATGTTGTCATGGAGCAGGAACTCCCCTAACTCACACACTAGAGACGCTCCCTAACTCACCCATTAGAGACACTCCCTAACTCACACTCAAGAGATGCTCCCTAACTCACACAATAGAGATGCTCCCTAACTCTCATGTCAGAAACGCTCTCTAACAAACATAGTAAAGACGCTCTCTATTTAACACAATAGAGACGCTCCCTAACTCACACAATAGAGACATTTCCTACCTCATACCTTGGAGCCACTCCCTAACTCATCCACCCAAGTCGCTCCCTAACTCACAAATTGGAGACACTCCCTAACACACCAGAGACGCTCCCTAACTCACACACTAGAGACGTTCTCTAACTCACACACTAAAGACGCACCCTAGCTCATGCATTAGAGACGCTCCCTAACTCAAAACCTAGCGACTCTGCCTAACTCATACACCAGAGATGCTCTCCAACTCACACACCAGGGACGCTGTTTAACTCATACAACAAAGACGCTCCTTAAATCACATACCACCGATGCTCCCTAACTCACCCACCAGAGATGCTCCCTAACTCACACATTGGAGACGCTCCCTAACTCACAAAATAGAGAAGCACCCTAACTTACAATCTAGAGATGCTCCCTAAGTCACACACTAGAGATGCTCCCTAACTCACACAACAGAGACGCTCCTTAAATCACACACCACAGACGCTCCCTAACTCACACACTAGAGAGTATCCTGGACTCTCACATTAGAGACGCTCCCTACCTCACACATTGGAGACGCTCCCTAACTCGCAAACTAGAGATGCTCCCTAACTCTCACACCAGAGACGCTCCCGAACTCACTGTCATGTATATATGCTTGGGTTTACTAGCCACCAGGTGGTGCCACTGTCGGAGATCATTGGGCTGTGCGCACGTGTGTGTGGCCCAGGTATAAAAGGCCAGCCATCTTGTAATGTAATCACTTTGGTCCCTAATAAAGCAGAGCCAGGTTTGTACCTGTTCGGGGTTTACAGTATTCAGTCTGTGAGTTACTGCATACACAACATTTGGCGATGAGGTGACAAGAACATGTAAAAATTAGCACATTTGGAATTCTGTAGCGATTCGTGGAGGGAGAAGATTGGGCAGACTTTGTAACCCGCTTGAACCAGTACTACTTGGCCAACAAAATGGAGAAAGAGGCAGACGCAGTTCGGTGTTGGGCGATCCTCCTCACGGTTTGCAGTCTGAAAAATCTATGGATTCATAAAGAATCTCCCCTCGCCCTTAAGTCCAACGGACAAGGACTATGAAACGTTGTGTGCTCTGGTACGTGACCATCTCAAACCAGATGAAGGCATCATCATCTCAAGGTATCGATTCTATACACACGTTCGTTCTGAGGGCCAGGATGTATTGGAATTCGTTGCCGACCTAAGACGCCTAGCTGCACCGTGCAAGTTCGAAGCTGTGTTGGCTGCGGGACTTCTTTGCAATCGGCATCAACCACGAGGTGATCCTGCGTAAGCTACTGGTGGCAGAGACGCTGGATTTGAGCAAGGTCATCACGATTGCCCAATCATGCATGACGACGGACAAAAGCTTAAAGCAGATATCATTGATGACAGCGGGGTCCTCTGATGATTGAGGGTAGGTTGGTTGGTAACTGATTGTGTCTTCCTCAGACTGTTCCGGTTCATCCGTGTGCCACAGCTTTATCTGATCGACATGTCTCCTGCATGTTTGCCCATTCTTGAGCGTAATGATAAACACTCTGTAAAGCAGATAACATTGAAAAATCGGAACTCAGCAAGTACTGTAAACAAGATAGTATTGTCATTTGGCAGAGCTGCATTTGGCAGGGCCTACCCGACTGCGTACGCGAAACCTGTGGCTGCTCAAAGTCCGCCAACAGGAATGAATCCGATATCACCGTGTTGGCGTTGTGGGGGAAATCATCAGCATCATCAGTGCCAGTTTAAACAGTATATTTGTAAAGGCTGTTCGAGAGTGGGGCATCTCCAGCGCTTGTGTCCGCAACTGAGCAAGCGTGCTGCGACACACCACGTGGAGGATGATGATCAGTCTAGCGTGGATCCGGATATGCAATCCGAGATACCAGAGGAGAAAGTGTGTGAACTGTATTCGTTCCTAACAAAGAGCCAACCGATAATGATTAATGTAAAACTTAATGGTGTGCCGGTATCGATGGAATTGGACACGGGTGCGAGTCAATTAATGAGCCAGAGAATATTCGACAGGCTGTGGGATAAGAACATAAGAAATAGGAGCAGGAGTAGGCCATACACCATTTAATACGATCTCGGCTGATCCGATCATGGACTCAGGTCCACTTTCCTGCCCACTCCTCATAACCCCTTATTCCCTTATCGGTTAAGAAACTGTCTATCTCTGTCTTAAATGTATTCAATGTCCCAGTTTCCACAGGTCTCTGAGGCAGCGAATTCCACAGATTTACAACCCTCTGAGAAAAGAAATTTCTCATCTCAGTTTCAAATGGGCGGCCCCTTACTCTAAGATTATACCCCCTAGTTCTAGTCTCCCCCATCAGTGGAAACATCCTCTCTGCATTCACCTTTCAAGACCCCTCATAATCTTATACATTTCGATAAGATCACCTCTCATTCTTCTGAATTCCAACGAGTAGAGGCCCAACCTACTCAACCTTTCCCACACGAAAGATGCTCTTTAACTCACGCCTTAGAGATGCTCCCTAACTCAAAACGTAGAGACACTGCCTAAATCACACACCAGAGACGTTCCCTAACTTAACCTCCAGTGACGCTCCCTAACACTCACAATGGAGACGCTCCCTATCTCACGCACTAGAGATGCTCCCTAACTTACATGTTAGAGATGCTCCCTAACTCACACATTGGGGACGCTCCCTAACTCTCACACCAGAGACGCTCTCTAACAAACACAGCAAAGACGCTCCCTATTTAACACAATAGAGACACTCCCTAACTCTGACAACAGATGCTCCCTGACACACACACCAGGGACACTCCCGAACTAACACACTAGAGACGTTCCCTAACTCACAAAATAGAGACACTCCCTAACTTATAATCAAGCGATGGTCCCTAACTCACACACTAGAGACACTCCCTAACCCTCACAATAGAGACGCTCCCTATCTCACACATTAGAGATGCTCCCTAACTCACACAACAGGAACGCTGCTTAACTCACGCATTAGAGACGCTCCCTAACTCAAAACGTAGAGACACTGCCTAAATCACACACCAGAGAAGCTCCCTAACTCAACCTCCAGAGACGCTCCCTAACTCTCACAATAGAGATGTTCCCTAACTCATACACTAGTTACGACCCCAAACTCACGCACCAGAGACGCTCCCTAACTCACACAATAGAGACGCTCCCTAACTCACACAATAGAGACACTCCCTAACTCACATATTGGGGACGTTCCCTAACTCTCACACCAGAGATGCTCTCTAACAAATACAATAAAGGCGCTCTCTATTTAACACAATAGAGACACTCCTGAACTCTGACAACAGACGCTCCCTAAAACACACACTAGAGACGCTCCTTAAATCACACACCAAAGACGCTCCCTAACTCAAACACTAGAGATACTCTCTATCTCACACATTAGAGATGCTCCCTAACTCAAAAAATAGAGATGCTCCCTAACTCACACCAGAGATGGTCCCTAAGTCACAAACTAGAGATGCTCCCTAACTCACAAGCGCTCTAATTCATTGGAGACGCTGCCTAAGTCACACACCACAGACGTTTCCTAACTCACGCAACAAAGACGCTCCCTAACTCACACACTAGAGACGCTCCCTAACTCACACTTTGGAGACGCTCCCTAACTCACAACCTAGAGACTCTGCCTAACACACTCACCACAGACGCTCACTAACACTCACACTAGAGAGTATCCTGAACTGACACAATAGAGACGCTCCCTAACTCACATATGAGAGCTGCTCCCTAATGCACACATGAGAGACACTCCTTAAATCACACACCACAGACTCTCTCTAACACTCACACTAGAGAGTATCCCGAACTCACACAATAGAGATACTCCCTAACTCATACATTAGATGCGCTCCGTAACTCGCAAACTAGAGATGCTCCCTAACTCACACATCAGCGCCGCTGCTTAACTCACACAACAAAGACGGTCCCTAACTCACCCACCAGAGATGCTCCCTAACTTACAATCTAGAGATGCTCCCTAACTCTCACACCAGAGACGCTCCCTAACTCTCACACTAGAGAGTATCCTGAACAAAATAGAGACACTCCCTAACTCAGCCATTAGAGACGATCCTTACCTCACCCACTAGAGACCCTCCCTATATCATACACTAGAAACGCTCCCTAACTCACACAATAGAGACCCTCCCTAACTCACACACCAGAGAAGCTCCCTAACTCACACAATAGAGACACACCCTAACTCACACACCAGAAACGCTCCCTAACTCACACAATAGAGACCCTCCCTAACTCACACACCAGAGAAGCTCCCTAACTCACCCACTAGAGACCCTCCCTATATCATACACCAGAAACGCTCCCTAACTCACACAATAGAGACACACCCTAACTCACACACCAGAGAAGCTCCCTAACTCACACAATAGAGACACACCCTAACTCACACACCAGAAACGCTCCCTAACTCACACAATAGAGACCCTCCCTAACTCACACACCAGAGAAGCTCCCTAACTCACCCACTAGAGACCCTCCCTATATCATACACCAGAAACGCTCCCTAACTCACACAATAGAGACACACCCTAACTCACACACCAGAGAAGCTCCCTAACACACACAATAGAGACACTCCCGAACTCACACACCAGAGACAGAGAAACATAGAAACATAGAAAATAGATGCAGGAGTAGGCCATTTGGCCCTTTGAGCCTGCACCACCATTCAATATGATCATGGCTGATCATGCAACGTCAGTATCCCATTCCTGCTTTTTCCATTCCCCTTGATCCCTTTAGCCATAAGGGTCACACCTAACTCCCTTTTGAATATATCTAACGAACTCGCCTTTCTGTGGTAGAGAATTCCACAGGTTCACAATTCTCTGAGTGAAGAAGTTTCTCCTCATCTCGGTCCTAAATGGGTTACCCCTTATCCTTAGACTGTGACCTCTGGTTCTGGACTTCCCCAACATCGGGAACATTCTTCCTGCATCTAACCTGTCCAATCCCATCAGAATTTTATATGTTTCTATGAGATCCCCTCTCATTCTTCTAAATTCCAGTGAATATAAACCTAGTCGATCCAGTCTTTCTTCATATGTCAGTCCTGCCATCCCGGGAATCAGTCTGGTGAACCTTCGCTGCACTCCCTCAATAGCAAGAATGTTCTTCCTCAGATTAGGAGACCAAAACTGTACACAATACTCCAGGTGTGGCCTCACCAAGGCTCTGTACAACTGCACATTGGGGACAATCCCTAACTCTCACACCAGAGGTGCTCTCTAATAAACACAGTAAAGACGCTCCCTATTTAACACCATAGAGACATTCCCGAACTCTGAGAACAGACGCTCCCTGACACACACAGCAGGGACACTCCCTGACTCACACACTAGGGATGTTACATAACTCACACACCAGGGACGCTGCTTAATTCACACACTAAAGACGCTCTCTAACTTATAATCTAGAGATGGTCCCTAACTCACACACTAGAGATGCTCCCTAACCCTCACAATAGAGACGCTCCCTATCTCACACATTAGAGATGCTCCCATCTCACACAATAGAGACACTCCCTAACTCACACACCAGAAAAGCTCCCTAACTCAAAACGTAGAGACACTGCGTAAATCACACACCAGAGACGCTCCCTAACTCAACCTCCAGAGATGCTCCCTAACCCCCACAATAGAGACGTTCCCTAACTCATACACTAGCTACGACCCCAAACTCACGCACTAGAGACGCTCCCTAACTCACACAATAGAGACTGCTCTCTAACTCACACAATAGAGACTGCTCTCTAACTCACACAATAGAGACGCTCCCTAACTCACACCTTGGGGACGCTCCCTAACTCTCACACCAGAGATGCTCTCTAACAAACACAGTAAAGATGCTCCCTATTTAACACGATAGAGACACTCCCTAACTCTGACAACAGACGCTCCCTAACACACACTAGAGACGCTCCCTCTCCCTAACTCTCACAATAGAGACGCTCTCTAACTCACGCATTAGAGACGCTCCCTAACTCACAACCTAGAAACATTGCCTTTCATCATCATCATCATAGGCAGTCCCTTGGAATCGAGGAAGACTTGCTTCCACTCCTGAAGTGAGTTCTTTGGTGGCTGAAATGTCCAATACGTGAGCCACAGACTCTGTCATAGGTGGGACAGATAGTCATTGAGGGAACGGGTGGGTGGGACTGGTTTGCTGCATGCTCTTTCCGCTGCCTGTGCTTAGTTTCTGCACGCTCTCGGCGTTGAAACTCAGCACCCTCCCGGATGCACTTTCTCCACTTAGGGCAGTCTTTGGCCAGGGACTCCCAGGTGTCAGTGGGAATATTGTACTTTTTCAGGGAGGTTTTGAGAGTGTCCTTGCAACGTTTCCTCTGCCCACCTTTGGCTCGTTTGCCGTGAAGGAGTTCCGAGTTGAGCACTTGCTTTGGGAGTCTCGTGTTTGGTATGCGAACTATGTGGCCTGTCCAGCGAAGCTGATCAAGTGTGGTCAGTGCTTCAATGCTGGGGATGTTGGCCTAGTCGAAGACGCTAACATTGGTGTGTCTGTCCTCCCAGGGGATTTGCAGGATCTTGCGGAGACATCGTTGGTGATATATCTCCAGCAACTTGAGGCGTCTACTCTACAAGGTCCATGCTTCTGAGCCATACAGGAGGGCAGGTATTACTACAGCCCTGTAGACTATGAGCTTGGTGGTAGATTTAAGGGCCTGGTCTTCAAACACTCTTTTCCTCAGGCGGCCGAAGGCTGCACTGGCGCCTTGGAGGTGGCGTTAAATCTCCTCATTAATGTCTGCTTTTGTTGCTAAAAGGCTGCTGAGGTATGGGAAATGGTCCACGTTGTCCAGGGCCGCGACTGCCTAACTCACCCATCAGAGACGCTCCTTAAATCACACACCAAAGACGCTCCCTAACTCAAGCTCCAGAGACACTCCCTATTTCACACATTAGAGACGTTTCTAAGTCACACGATGGAGACGCTCCCTAACTCACCCACTAGAGAAGCTCCCTAACTCACACATTGGAGACGCTCCCTAACTCACCCACTAGAGATGCTCCCTAACTCACACATTGGAGACGCTCCCTAACTCACCCACTAGAGATGCTCCCTAACTCACACATTGGGGATGCTCCTTAACTCACCCACTAGAGATGCTCCCTAACTCACACATTGGAGACGCTCCCTAATTCACCCAATAGAGATGCTCCCTAACTCACACATTGGAGACGCTCCCTAACTCACCCATGAGAGATGCTCCCTAACTCACACATTGGGGACGCTCCTTAACTCACACACTAGAGATGCTCTCTAACAAACACAGTAAAGACGCTCCCTATTTAACATGATAGAGACACTCCCGAACTCTCACAATAGGGAAACTCCCTAAATCACACACTTGAGACGCTCCCTAACACACAACAGAGATGCTCCCTAACTCACAAAATAGAGATGCTCCCTAACTTACAATCTAGAGACGTTCCCTATCTCACACACCAGAGACACTCCCTAACTCATACACTAGTTACGACCCCAAACTCACGCACTCAAGATGCTCCGTAAGTCACACACCAAATGCGCTCCCTAACTCTCACACCTGAGATGCTCTCTAACAAACACAGTAAAGACGCTCCCTAACTCATACCTCAGACACTCTTCCTAATTCACACACTAGAGATGATCCCTAACTCACACATTAGAGACGATCCTTAACTTACAATCTAGAGATGGTCCCTAAGTCACAAACTAGAGACGCTCCCTAACTCACAACTTAGAGATGCTCCCCTAACTCAAACAACAGAGACGCTCCCTAACTCATACACTAGTTACGACCGCGAACTCACGCATTCGAATCGCTCCCTAAGTCACACACCAAAAGCGTCCCTAACTCACACAGTAGAGACGCTCCCTAACACACACCAGAGACACTCCCTAACTCACGAAATAGAGACGCTCCCTAACTCACACATTTGAGGTGTTACATAAATCACACACTTGAGACGTTCCCTAACTCACAAAATAGAGACACTCCCTAACTTACAATCTAGAGATGGTCCCTAAGTCACAAACTAGAAACGTTCCCTAACTCACAAATCAGTGATGCTCCATAACACAAACACTAGAGATGCTCCCTAACTCACAAGCGCTCTAACTCACGCTTTGGAGAAGCTCCCTAACTCACACATTTGAGACGCTCCCTAACACGCACACTAGAGACACTCCAAAACTCACAAAAAAGAGACGCTCCCTAACTTACAATCTAGAGACGCTCCCTAACACACACCAGAGATGCTCCTGAACACACACACACCAAAGATGCTCCCTAAAGCTTCTATAGATATGTGAAGAGAAAAAGATTAGTGAAGACAAACGTAGGTCCCTTGCAATCGGACTCAGGTGAAATTATAATGGGGAACAAAGAAATAGCAGACCAATTGAACAAATACTTTGGTCCTGTCTTCACGAAGGACGACACAAATAACCTTCCGGAAATACTAGGGGACCGAAGGTCTAGTGAGAAGGAGGAACTGAAGGATATCCTTATTAGACGGGAAATTGTGCTAGGGAAATTGATGGGAATGAAGGCTGATAAATCCCCGGGGCCTGATTGTCTGCATCCCAGAGTACTTAAGGAAGTGGCCCTAGAAATAGTGGATGCATTGGTGTTTGTTTTCCAACAGTCTATCGACTCTGGAGCAGTTCCTATGGACTGGAGAGTAGCTAATGTAACACCACTTTTTAAAAAAGGAGGGAGGGAGAAAACAGGTAATTATAGACTGGTTAACCTGACATCAGTAGTGGGGAAAATGTTGGAATCAATTATTAAGGATGAAATAGCAGCGCATTTGCAGAGCAGTGACATGATCGGTCCAAGTCAGGATTTATGAAAGGGAAATCATGCTTGACAAATCTTCTGGAATTTTTTGAGGATGTAACTAGTAGAGTGGACAAGGGAGAACCAGTGGATGTGGTGTATTTGGACTTTCAGAAGGCCTTTGACAAGGTCCCACATTGGAGATTGGTGTGCAAAATCAAAGCACATGATATTGGGGGTAATGTACTGACGTAGATAGAGAATTGGTTGGCAGACAGGAAGCAGAGAGTCAGGATAAACGGGTCCTTTTCAGAATGGCAGGCAGTGACTAGTGGGGTGCCGCAGGGCTCAGTGCTGGGACCCCAGCTCTTTACAACATACATCAATGATTTGGATGAAGGAATTGAGTGTAATATCTCCAAGTTTGCAGATGACACTAAACTAGGTGGTGATGTGAGCTGCGAGGAGGATGCTAAGAGGCTGCAGGGTGATTTGAACAGGTTAGGTGAGTGGGCAAATGCATGGCAGATGCAGTATAATGTGGACAAATGTGAGGTTATCCACTTTGGTGGCAAAAACACGAAGGCAGAATATTATCTGAATGGAAGCAGATTAGGAAAAGGGGAGGTGCAACGAGACCTGGGTGTCATGGTTCATCAGTCATTGAAAGTTGGCATGTAGGTACAGCAGGCGGTGAAGAAGGCAAATGGTATATTGGCCTTCATAGCTAGGGGATTTGAGTTTCGGAGCAGGGAGATCTTACTGCAATTGTACAAGGCCTTGGTGAGACCTCACCTGGAATATTGTGTTCAGTTTTGGTCTCCTAATCTGAGGAAGGACGTTCTTGCTATTGAGGGAGTGCAGCGAAGGTTCACCAGATTGATTCCAGGGATGGCTGGACTGACATATGAGGAGAGACTGGATCGACTAGGCCTTTATACACTGGAGTTTAGAAGGATGAGAGGGGATCTCTGTATTGTATGGGGTTAATCACATACTGTTAATTATGATATTTATTCATTTACAGTGTGTCTCTGTCCCACGCCCCGTGGAATGTTGTTGCTATAGAGAGAGAGGGAAGCGACCTTGGGACACACACCAGCTTGTTATGAGACGGTCGACGCCTCAAGATCTCATGCTTTGTGGACAAGCACCTGGGGCCTGACAGATTAGGAGTTGCCCATAAGCCACATGCACTCATGTTTTGTTTAATAGTCGAAAGGAGCGGCACTGTCCCGTAGCTCTTCGAACTTCACCTTGGACCGTGATTCGTGAGCGGTGCCGGGACCCCCAAGGCTCCAGACTAGCCGTCGCTGCGGAGTTCCCGACGGGCTAAAGGCCGTGAGCTTTGTTGCATCTTATCATACTTCTCTTTTCTTCGTAAACTGTATTATTAATGTTTCTTTTCTCTCAGTAAACGGTATCTTATTCTTTACTTCATTTGTCTTGTCTCTTATTTAACATTCATCCAGATCCCGAACCTGGGTCTATTATTATCGATCCAAAATAAATCTCATAGAAACGTATAAGATTCTGACGGGACGGGACAGGTTAGATGCGGGAAGAATGTTCCCGATGTTGGGAAAGTCCAGAACCAGGGGACACAGTCTTAGGATAAGGGGTACGCCATTTAGGACCGAGATGAGGAGAAACTTCTTCACGCAGAGAGTTGTTAACCTGTAGAATTCCCTACCGCAGAGAGCTATTGATGCCAGTTCATTGGATATATTCAAGAGGGAGTTAGATATGGCCCTTACGGCTAAAGGGATCAAGGGGTATGGAGAGAAAGCAGGAAAGGGGTACTGAGGTGAATGATCAGCCATGATCTTATTGAATGGCGGTGCAGGCTCGAAGGGCCGAATGGCCTACTGCGCCTATTTTCTATGTTTCTATGTTTCTATGTTTCTAACTCACACATTAGAAATGCTCAATAACTCACACACCAGAGATGTGACCTAACTCACAAACTGGAGGCGCTCCCTAACTTACAATCTAGAGATGAGTCCCTAAGTCACAAACTAGAGACGCTCCCTAACTCACACTATAGAGATGTTCCCTAACTCATAAGCACCCTTACTCATGCATTCGAGACGCTGCACTAGAGACGTGCGGTAACTCACACACCAGAAACGCTCCTTAACTCACAAACGAGAGACGCTCCCTAATTCAGACATTAGGGATGCTCCCAGCTCTCACACCTGCGACACTCCCAAACTCACATACTAGAGATGCTCCCTAACTTAAAATCTAGAGATGTTTCCTAACTCACAAAATAGAGATGCTTCCTTACTTATAACCTAGAGACGCTCCCTAACTTAAAATCTAGAGATGCTCCCTACCTCACACATTAGAGACTCTCCCTAATGTACACATCAGTGATGCTCTCTAACTCACAAATTCGAGTCACTCTCTAACTCGCACACTAGAGACGCTCCCTAACTCACACAATAGAGATGCTCCCTAACTCACGCATTGGAGACGCTCCCTAACTCACACAATAGAGACGCTCCCTAACTCACACATTGGAGACGCACCCAAACTCACACACTAGAGACGCTTCTTAACTCACACACCAGAGATGTCCCCTAACTAATAAATTAGAGATGCTCCCTAACTCACACCCCAGATCATCATCATTATAAGCAGTCCCTCGAAATGGAGGAAGACTTGCTTCCACTCTAAAAATGAGTTCTTAGGTGACTGAACAGTCCAATACGGGAATTACATTCTCTGTCACAGGTGGGACAGATAGTCATTGGAGGAAAGGGTGGGTAGGGAATCTGGTTTGCCGCACACTCTTTCCGCTGCCTGTGCTTGTTGGCGACGAGACTCGAGGTGCTCAGTGCTCTCCCGGATGCTCTTCCTCCATTTAGGGCAGTCTTTGGCCAGGGACTCCCAGGTGTCGGTGGGGTTGCATTTTATCAAGGAAGCTTTGAGGGTGCCCTTGAAATGTTTCCTCTGCCCATCTTGGGCTCGCTTGCCGTGTAGGAATTCCGAGTAGAGCGCTTGCTTTGGGAGTCTCGTGTCTGTCATGCAAACAATGTGGCCCAATGGAGCTGATCGAGTGTGGTCAGTGCTTCGATGCTGGGAATGTTGACCTAATTGAGGACGCTAACGTTGGTGCGTCTGTCCTCCCAGGGGATTTGCAGGATCTTGCGGAGACATTGTTGCTATTTCTCCAGCGATTTGAGGTGTCTACTGTATAGTTACAATCCCTAACTCACATACCTCAGACGCTCCCTAGCTCATGAACGAGAGGTGCTCCCTAACTCACAAAATAGAGACGCTCCTTAACTTTCACACCAGTGACACTCCCTAACTTACACATCAGAGATGCTCCCTAACACTCAACCGAGACACGCTCCCTAATTCACACACCTGCGACGCTCCCTAACACTCAACCGAGACACGTTCCCTAACTCACACACGACAGATGCTCCCTAACTTACTCACTAGAGATGCACCTTAACTCACAAACGTAAGCAGGTCCCTAACTCACACACCATAGACACTCCTTAACACTCACACCAGAGACACTCAATAACTCACAAACTAGTGATGCTCCCTAACTGACTGACTGGCACAGCAGGCTCGAGGAGCTGAGTCTTCTCCTCTTGTTCCTATGCTCCTAACTCACAAATGAAAAATTCTCACAAGCCAACGGTATCTACGAATTCATGGGCTGTGGGTGTTGCTGGCAAGGCCAGCATTTATTGCCCATCCCTAATTGCCCGTGAGAAGCTGGTGGTAAGCCACCTTCTTGAACCGCTGCAGTTCTTGTGGTGAAGGTGTTCCCACGGTGCTGTTGGGAGGGAGTTTCAGGACTTTGACCCAGCGACGATGAAGGAACGTCGATATATTTCCCAAATCAACAAGGTATGTGGCTTGGAGGGGAACTTGCAAGTGATGGTGTTCCCATGCACCTGCTGCCCTTCTAGGTGGTAGAGGTGGTGGGTTTGGGAGGTGCTGCCGAAGAAGCCTTGGGGAGTTGCTGCAGTGCATCTTGTAGATGGTACACACTGCAGCCACGGTGCAGCAAGTGAATGTTTAAGGCGGTGGATGGGGTACCAATCAAGCGGGCTGCTTTGTCCTGGATGGTGTTGAGCTTCTTGAGGGTTGTTGGAGCTGCACTCATCCAGGCAAGTGGAGAGTATTCCATCACACTCCTGACTTGTACCGTGTAAATGGTGGAAAGGCTTTGGGGAGTCAGGAGGTGAGACACTCGCTGCAGAATACCCAGCCTCTGACCCACTCTTGTAACCACAGTATTTATGTGGCTGGTCCAGTTAAGTTTCTGGTCAATGGTGACCCCCAGGAAGTTGATGATGTTGGAAATGCCATTGACTTCAATTTTACGAGGGCTCCTTGGTGCCACATTTTGTCAGATACTGCCTTGATGTCGAGGGCAGTCACTCTCACCTCACCTCTGGAATTCAGCTCTTGTCCATAGAAACATAGAAACAGAGAAAATAGATGCAGGAGTAGGCGATTCAGCCCTTCGAGCCTGCACCGCCATTCAATGAGTTCATGGCTGAACATGCAACTTCAGTACCCCCTTCCTGCTTTCTCGCCATATCCCTTGATCCCCCTAGTAGTAAGGACTACATCTAACTCCTTTTTGAATATATTTAGTGAATTGGCCTCAACAACTTTCTGTGGTAGAGAATTCCACAGGTTCACCACTCTCTGGGTGAAGAAGTTTCTCCTCATCTCGGTCCTAAATGGCTTACCCCTTATCCTTAGACTGTGACTTTTGGTTCTGGACTGCCTCAACATTGGGAACATTCTTCCTGCATCTAACCTGTCTAAACCCGTCAGAATTTTAAATGTTTCTATGAGATCCCCTCTCATTCTTCTGAACTCCAGTGAATGTTTGGACCAAGGCTGTAATGAGGTCTGGAGCCAAGCGGTCCTGGCAGAACCCAAACTGAGCATCGGTGAGCAGGTTATTGGTGAGTAAATGCTGCTTGATAGCACTGTCGACGATACCTTCCATCACTTTGCTGATGATTGAGAGTAGACTGATGGGGCAGTAATTGGCCGGATTGGATTTGTCCTGCTTTTTGTGGACAGGACATACCTGGGCAATTTTCCACATTGTTGGTTGATGCCAGTGTTGTAGCTGTACTGGAACAGCTTGGCTAGAGGCGCGGCTAGTTCTGGAGCACAACAGCCGGGATGGTGTCAGGGCCCATAGCCTTTGCTGTATCCAGTGTGCTCAGCTGTTTCTTGATATCACGTGGAGTGAATCGAATGGCTGAAGACTGGCTTCTGAGATGGTGGGACCTCAGGAGGAGGCCGAGATGGATCATCCACTTGGTGCTCCTGGTTGAAGATGGTTGTAAACACTTCAGCCTTGTCTTTTGGCACTTGCGTGCTGGATGGGGATATTCATGGAGCCTCCTCCTCCTGTTAGTTATTTGATTGTCCACCACCATTCACGACTGGATGTGGCAGGACTGCAGAGCTTTGATCTGATCCGTTGATTGTGGGATCACTTAGCTCTGTCTATAGCATGCTGCTTCTGTTTAACATGCATGTAGTCCTGTGTTGCAGCTTCCCCAGGTTGGTACCTCATTTTTAGGTATGCCTAGTGCTGCTTCTGGCATGCTCTTTTGCATTCCTTATTGAACCAGAGTTGGTCCCCTGGCTTGATGGTAATGGTAGAGTGAGGGATATGCCGGGCCATGAGGTTACAGATTGTGGTGGAATACAATTCTGCTGCTGCGGATGGCCCACAGTGCCTCATGGATACCCAGTTTTGAGCTGCTAGATCGGTTCTGAATCTACCCCATTTAGCACGGTGCTAGTGTCACACATGATGGAGGGTGTCCTCAGTGTGAAGACGGGACTTCATCTCCACGATGACTGTGCGATGGTCATTGCTAGCAATGCTGTCATGGATAGATGCGTCTGCGACAGGTAGATTGGTGAGGACAAGGTCAAGTAGGTTTTTCCCTCGTGTTGCTTCTCTCACCACCTGCTGCAGGCCCAGCCTGGCAGTCCTTGCCCATGCTCGGCCTGAAGCCATGAGACTTCATGGTGTCCAGAGTCAATGTTGAGGACTCCCAGGGCCACTCCCTCCCGACGGTATACCACTGTACCGTCACCCTTGGAGTTTCCATCCTGCCGGTGGGACAGGACATATCCAGGGATGTTGATGGAGGAATCTGGGACATTGGCTGAAAGGTATGATTCTGTGAGTATGGCTATGCTTGACTAGTCTGTGGGGACAGCTCTCCCAATTTTGGCACAAGTCCCCAGAGGTTAGTGAGGGGAACTTTGCAGGGTCCAGTGGGCTGGGTGTGCTGTTATCATGTCCGAAGCTGGTGCCAAAGTCGATGCCGGGTGGTCAGTGCGGTTTTATTCTTGTTATTCTTTCCTGTAGTGGATTTTTACAATTGAGTGGCTTGCTAGGCCAAGTGTCAACCACATTGCTGTGGGTCTGGAGTCACATATAGGCCCAGACTGGGTAAGGACGGCAGACTTCCTTCCCTAAAAGACATTATTGAACCAGATGGGTTTTTATGACAATCCGGTAGTTTCATGGTCACCATTACTGATACTAGCTTTTTAATTACAGATTTATTACATTAACTGAATTTAAATTCCCCAGCTGCCATGTTGGGATTTTGAACTCACGTCTCCGGATTATTAGTCCAGGTCTCTGGATTACTAGTCCTTAGAGCAGAGAAGGTTAAGGGGAGATTTAATAGATGTGGTCCAAAGTTCTCTAGATTCAGGAATTTGAAAATTACACATGACACTCTGCTTTTTAAAAATGGCGAGAGGGAAACCATGGAATTATAGATCAGTTAACCTAACATCTGTGGTCGGGAAATTACTAGAGTCTGTAATTAAGGATACGGTGACTGAGCATCTCAAACATTTTCAGCTGATCAGAGAGAGCCAGCATGGATTTGTGAAAGGTAGGTCATGCCTGACAAACCTGACTGAATATTTTGAAGAGGCGACTAAAGTAGTGGACAGGGAATGTCTGTGAATGTTATTTATATGTATTTCCAGAAGGCATTTGATAAAGTCCCACGTAAAAGACTGTTAATTAAGGTAAAAGCCCACTGAAATGAGAGCAAATTATTGACCTGGTTAGAAAATTGGCTGAGCGGCAGGAGACAGAGAGAAGGGATTATGGGCAGGTACTCAAATAACAGAATGTGACTAGTGGTATCCTGCAGGGATCTGTGTTGGGGCCTCAACTATTCACAATATTTATTAACGACTTAGATGATAGCATAGAAAGACATATATCCAATTTGCCGATGACACAATGAAAGGCGGCATTGTAGGCAGTGTAGATGAAAGCATAAAACTACAAAGTGATATCGACAGATTAAGTGAATGGGCAAATGTGTGGCAAATGGATTTCAATGTAAACAAATGTGAAGATATCCACTTTGGACCTCAAAAGGGTTGAATAGGGTACTTTCTAAATGGTGAAAAGCTAAAAACAGTATAGGTCCAAAGAGACTTGGGGATTCAGGTACATAGATCATTAAAATGTCATGATCAGGACAGAAAATAATCAAAAAGACTAATGGAATGATGGCCTTTATATCGACAGGACTAGAATACAAGGGGGTAGAAGTTATGCTGCAGCTATACAAAACCCTGGTTAGACCACAGCTGGAGCACTGTGAGCAGTTCTGGGCTCCACACCGTAGGAAGGGTAAGTTGGCCTTGTAGAGAGTGCAGCGTAGGTTTACCAGGATGATACCCGGACTTCAAGGGTTAATTTATGAGGAGTGATTCCCTCGAATTTGGAAGTTTAAATGGTGATCTGATCAAAGTTTTCAGGATATTAAGGGGAACAGTTAGGAAAGATAGAGGGAAACTATTTACGTTGGTTGGGGATTCTAAGACTAGGAGCATAGTCTAAAACTTAGAGCCTGACCTTTCAGGAGTGAAATTAAGAAGCACTTCTACACACAAAAGGTGGTAGAAGTTTGGAACTCTCTTCCACAAACGGCAATTGATGCTAGATCAATTGTTAATTTTAAATCGGAGATTGATAGCTTTTTGCTAACCAAAGGTATTAAGGGATATGGGCCAAAGGCGTGTATATGGAGTTAGATCACAGATCAGCCATGATCTTATTGAATGGCGGAACAGGCTCGAGTGGCTGAATGGCCTCCTCCTGCTCCTATGTTCTTATGTTGAAAATTATGAGGGGTTTTGATAGAGCAAATGAGGAGAAATTGTTACCACTGGCAGGAGGGTCAGTAACCAGAGGACACAGATTTTTAAAATAATAGTTCCTGGGATGTGGGTGTTGCTGGCAAGTCCAACATTTATTGCCCATCCCTAATTGCTCTTGAGAACTTAAGAACATAAGAAATAAAAGCTGGTGTAGGCCATTTGGCCCATCGAGCCTGCTCCGTCATTCAACAAGATCATGGCTGATCTTCTACCTCAACTCTACCTTCTCACACTATCCCCACATCCCTTAATTCCTTTATTTCCTAAAATTTTGTTGACCTCTGTCTTGAATATACTCAACGACTGAGCATCCACAGCCCTCTGGGGTAGAGAATTCCAAAGATTCACAACCGTTTCAATGAAGAAATTTCTCCTCATCTCAGTCCCAAATGACCGACCCCCTTATTCTTAGACTATGACCCGTGTTCTAGATTCCTCAGCCAGGGGAAACATTTTCTCAGCATTAACCCTGTCAAGCCCCTTAAGAATTTCATATGTTTCAATGAGAACACTTCTCATTCTTCTAAACTCTAGGGAAAATAGGCCTTGTCTACTCAATCTCTCCTCATGTGGCAATCCCCTCATCCCAGGAACCAGTTTAGTGAACCTTTGTTGCACTCCCTCTAAGACAAATATGTCTTTTCTTAGGTAAGGAGACCAGAACTGTACACAATACTCAAGGCTTGGCCTCCCCAAAGCCCTGTATAATTGTAGTAAGACATATTTGCTTTCCTAATTGCTTGCTGTACCTGCATGTTAACTTTTTGTGTTTCATGTACAAGGACACCCAGATCCCTCCGAATGCAAATATTTCCCAGTCTCTCATCATTCAAAAAATATTCTGCTTATTTTGTTTTTCCTACCAAAGTGGATAACTTCACACTTCCCCACATTGTATTTCATTTGCCATGTTCTTGCCCACTCAGTCAATCGGTCTATATCTCTCTGCAGCCTCTTTGCGTTCTCCTCAAAGCTTACTTTCCCATCTAACTTTGTATCATCAGAAAACTTGGATACGTTACAATTCAGTACCTTCATTTAAGTCATTAATATAGATTGTAAATAGCTGAGGCCCCAGCACTGATCTTTGGGTTATCTCGCTCGTTACATCCTGCCAACCCAAAAAAGTCCTGTTTATTCCTACTCTCTGTTTTCTGTCCATTAACCAGTCCTCAATCCATGCTAGTATATTACCCCCAATCTCATGAGTCCTAATTTTGTGTAATAATTTCTTGTGTAGCACCTTATCGAATGCTTTTTGAAAATCTATATACATTATATCCACTGGTTCTCCCTTATCCATCCTACGAGCTACATCTTCGAAAAACTCTAACAGATTTGTCAAACACGATTTCCCTTTCATGAAACCATGTTGACTCTGCTTAATTATATTACGATTTTCTAAGTGCCCTGTTACCACATCCCTAATAATAGATTCCAGCATTTTGCCTACGACTGATGTCAGGCTAACTGGCCTTCTTGAACCGCTGCAGTCCGTGTGGTGAAGATATGCCCACAGTGCTGTTCAGGAGGGAGTTTCAGGATTTTGACCCAGTGATGATGAAGGAATGGCAATGTATTTCCAAGTCAGGATAGTGTTTAACTTTGAGGGGAACTTGGAAGCGATGGTGTTCCCATGCGCTTGCTGCCCTGTCCTTCGAGGTGCAGAGTGAGGTTTGGAAGGTGGTGTCAAACTAGTCTTGGTGAGTTGCTGACGTGCATCTTGTAGATGGTAGATTTCAGGTGATTGACAAAATAAAAATTTGAAAAGGAAAAATTTGCAGAGCTATTGGGGAAAGAGCAGGGTGATGGGAATAATTTGACAGCTCTCTCAAAGTGGCAGCACAGGCACAATAAGCTCCTTCTGTGCTGTATGATTCTATGAATTGCAGGGCACAAGGAGGAGGAAAGAAACTCCTTTTTTTAATTGATAAATGCCCAAATCCTTGTCTTTCTTAGCAATTCATCTCCCATCCGCAAAACTGCAGGTTGTGCCATGTTTTTTGAGGGTAGAGTTTCGGTGACAGGCTGGGAATCGCAGGCATTTTCTTATATCTTTGTAACGAGAGACACGTATTCTCAATGTTGTGCTGTGAGGGGTTGAGGAATCAGGGGAAAGCAAAGGTAATAAAGAATGGAGATTGGATTCCAAACATCAGGCGTGACAGCCCTTCGACTAAGCAATACTGTTTTTTATTACATGTTTAATCTTATACACATCCAGTCCAAACACTTGCCTCATTTTCCGTGGCTTAAAAGCTTAATCACCTGGCCAGTGCCTGACGATGTGTTTATTCGATTTATCCATATAATCAAAGTAGTTCAGGTTTAGCTTTGCAGCAAGTTTCATTCCTAACCTCTCAAGTTTCTGAAAAAAAAATTGTTAACGTCCATTTAGACTTGTTTTATTAGCAATTAATTTGACTTGACTTTGAAGAAGGTGGATCACACCAATTATATTAGAACATAGGAGCAGGAACAGGAGTATGCCATTTGGCCCCTCGAGCCTGCTCCGCCATTCAATAAGATCATGGCTGATCTGATCATGGACTCAGCTCCACTTCCCTGCCCGCTCCCCATAACCATTTATTCCCTTATCGCTCAAAATTCTGTCGATCTCCGCCTTAAATATATTCAATGACCCAGCCTCCACAGCTCTCTGAAGCAGAGAATTCTACAGATTTACAACCCGCCGAGAAAATAAATTTCTTCTCATCTTAATTTTAAATGGGCGGCCCTTTATTCTAAGATTATGCCCTCTTGTTCTAGTCTCCCCGATCAGTGGAAACATCCTCTCTGCATCCATCTTGTCGAGCCCCCTCATTATCTTATAAGTTTCAATAAGATCACCTTTCATTCTTCTGAACTCCAATGTGTATAGGCCCAACCTACTCAACCTATCCTCATAAGTCAACCCCCTCATGTCCGGAATCAACCTAGTGAACCTTCTCTAAACAGTCTCCAATGCAAGTATATCCTTCCTTAAATACAAAGACCAAAACTGTATGCAATACTCCAGGTGTAAACTGTACGCAGTACTCCAGGTTGTAGCAGGACTTCTCTGCTTTTATACTCTATCCCCATTGCAATAAAGGCCAACATTTCATTTGCCTTCCTGATTACTTGCTGTACCTGCATACTAACTTTTTGTGTTTCATGCACAAGGACCCCAGGTCTCTCTGTACTGCAGCATTTTTCAATTTTTCTCCATTTAAATTATAATTTGCTTTTCTATTATTTCTGCCAAAGTGGATAACCTCACATTTTCCCACATTATACTCCATCTGCCAATTTTTGCCCACTCACTTAGCCCATCTATATCCCTTTGCAGAATTTTTGTGTCCTCCTCACAATTTGCTTTCCCACCCATCTTTGTATCAAACTTGGTTACATTACACTCAGTCCCTTCATCCAAGTCATTAATATAGATTGTAAATAGTTGAGAACCGAGCACCAATCCCTCTGGCACCCCACTAGTCACTGTTTGCCAACCGGAAATTGACCTACTCTCTGTTCTCTGTTAGTTAGCCAATCCTCTATCCATGCTAATATATTACCCCTAACCCCGTGAGCTTTTATTTTGTGCAGTAACCTCTTATCGAATGCCTTCTGGAAATCCAAATACACCACATTCATTGGTTCCCCCTTATCCACCCTGCTCGTTACATCCTCAAAGAACTCCAGCAAATTTGTCAAACATGATTTCCCTTTCATAAAACCATGCTGACTCTGCTTGATTGAATCATGTTTTCCAATGTCCCGCTACTGCTTCCTTAATAATGGACTCCAGCATTTTCCCAACGACAGATGTTAGGTAAACTGGTCTATAGTTTCCTGCTTTTTGTCTGCCTCCTTTTTTAAATAGAGGTGTTACATTTGCGGTTTTCCAATCTGCTGGGACCGTCCCAGAATCCAGGGAATTTTGGTAGATTACAACTAATGCATCCACTATCTCTGCAGCCACTTCTCTTAAGACCCTAGGATGTAAGCCATTAGGTCCAGGGGACTTGTCTGCCTTTAGTCCCATTATTTTACCTAGTACTACTTCATTAGTGATAGTGATTGTATTAAAATTCTCCCTCCCTATAGCTCCTTGATTATCCAATATTGGGATGTTTTTAGTGACATCTACCGTGAAGACCGATACAAAATATTTGTTCAACATCTCTGCCATTTCCCTGTTAATTCCCTAGTCTTGTCCTCCATGGGACCAACATTTACTTTAGCCACTCTTTACCTTTTTATGTACCTGTATTCAGAGGGCTCTGGCTCCTGCTAGGATGGGGCCCAGATTCACGCACCAGTGTCCCCGAACACCCTGCCCAATTCTGCCGACGAGCTGGCCAATCACATGAAGGGGCATCAAGGCCAACCTTATACCTGACTTCGCCCAGAACCCATGCAGGCTGCTTCAGCTGAAGTCAACCAATGCAGCAGGGAAGAACTCTTGGCGTCTCCTTGTCATGTGATTTGAAATCTCCTCTCCTAGTATTTATCCTGCTGCTGGGTTGTCCCTGACATAATATTTTGGGATACAGCAAAGGAGTAAATTGAGACATGGCGGGATGAACTTTAACCCCCAAAAAAGGGTGGGTCGGGGTCGGGGAGGAAAGTATTAAAAAAGCTGGATCCCGACCACAACCCATCTCCAACCCACCCACGTATGGTTTTAACGAAGGTGGGTCGGGGAGGAGGGGAGGTGGGAGCAGGCAGCTAATCTGCTTCCACCAGGCGGGTCACCATTTAAATATTATAATGAGGCTGGCGTGCCTCAGATTTAACCAGCATTACAAATTGAATTGCGGCTGGTCAGATTTCGCAGGCCTCGGGGAACCCGCTATCTAAAGTGATACCCGCTGTATCCAGGAGGTAAGTGTCTTTACACTTAACATCCTGGATTCAGCTTCCCTGCTTCACCCATCCCCCACAATCGGAGATCCTCTGGGAGGCCTCCGACCACTCTCCCGGACTCATCCCCACCAATGATCCTCAGGCGGGCCCCAATGTTGTCTCCCCTCTCCCTGATGCTCCAACCCCTTTGTTCCATCCTTCCCCCACCCCAGATGCTCCAGATACTGGCCCCGATTTACTCTCCCACCCCCGATGCCCTGGCCCCGATCTCCTCTCTCTCTCTCCCCCCCCCCACTGATGATCCGTCCCCAATTGTCTCGACCACCCCGATCCTTCTCCGGCCCCTTACCACCCCCAGTACCCACCCGATCCCTCCCTCCCATCTGGCTGGCTGCGGGTGGGAAACGGAGGTTTGAAATGCAAATCAGGCTCTGCCGTTACATTTTGCAGGGCCTGTGGGAAACTCATTTAACCCAGGTTTCTCTTCCACTTCCTGGCAGCCCCCGGTCCCAACCCGCCTCCCGATTAAAGTTGCAGCCGGCAGGTGGTAAGTGTACCATGTTTGAGGGGAACAGGTGGCTTTGGACCTATGGTTCCCAAAGTTCTCCACCACTGGGATTTTCCTCAGCTTGTATCTGGGTCTGCTGTAGACTCATTGAGAGAGATTGATTGCTGGGACCTTACCATTATCTTTGTATCATGTGACTACCAGGATGCTGGAAGGCGAACTATATGGGTCTTGGTCTTTTGTCATCTAGCAATCCCTATATTTCTATGAAGTGAGAATGTGGATCACATATTAAAGGGTCATCATCATCATAGACAGTCCCTCGAAGCGAGGATGACTTTCTTCCACATCAAAAAGGGATGAATTCACAGGTGTTTCAATGAAGGACCTAATATTCCAGGTCCTGAATTACATTGTGAAGGGTGGAAGATGCCTGTGCGTAGATTTTATTAACGTGTGGTGGCCGTTGCACACCAGCCGCCATATGAGCTTGACAGAGCTGGGTCTTGGTCCAGTGGCAAGGATTACCCAAGACTAACTGGAGACCAGCACTGTTGCACAGACCGCGCGCGCACACTTATCGCACTGTGGGCTGGCCCGTGCTGCCCCTGGGCCCTCGCCTCTTCTGGGCCCCAGATTCACGCTTCTCCTGGGCCCCGGTCACTTCCCTCTATGGACTCTTGCTGCTCCTTCGCCCCTCCTGCTGTGCCTGCCCGCACTGCAATCAGCGACCTGGCTTCGCAGCCGTCGCCCTCCTGCAGCAGCACGCGCTGCTCCCTGCAGTGGTATGTCGCCGCACGCTGCTCCCTCTAATGGCCCCGGCCCCCCTATCTGCAAATAACACATTTAAGAGGTCCAGCGGAACCGGAAGTGGCATCAGACGTTCCCCGGAACCGGAAGTGGCATCAGACGTTCCCCGGAACCGGAAGTTGCGTCACTATATTAAAGGGTAATGTGCTTGAGGTAGTGGAGCAGGAAAGAGATTTAGGGTTTCCGTAGATAGGTCAGGTGATGTTTTGTGGCTAACTCAGCCAACAGACAGATTCAAACCTGATCTGTTGTAATCAGTTGACCCATTGAGTGCAGATTTCTTTATGACACTTGACAACTACATCATCATAGGCAGTCCCTCGAATGAGGAGGACTTGCTTCCACACCAAAAGGGATGAGTTTGCACATGTTTCAATGAAGGACCTAATATTCCAGACCTGAACTCCAATTGAAGGGATGGAAGATGCCAGTGTGTGGATTTTTTTTTAAGTGTGGTGGCCGTTGTACATCAGCCACCACACGGGCTTGACAGAGCTAGGCCTTTAGCCAGTGGCAAGAGTTAACTAGGGCGACTGGAGACCTGCTCTGCTGCATGGACCCAGTGTGCACACATATCGCAGTGTGCTGCCCCTGGGCCCTCGCCTCTTCTGGGCCCCGTACACATAGACACAGACACAACTACATTACCACAGTGACTACACTCCAAAAAAGTACTTCATTGGCTGTAAAGCACTTTGAGATGTCCGGTGGTCATGAAAGGCGCTATATAAATGCAAGTCTTTCTTTTCTTTTGGTTTATAATTACTGCACATAAATCAAATAAAATTTACCTCCGGATTTTTGGAGAACCTGATGCCAGTCAGGCTTAGAACTTCAATGTAAGTGCCATTCAGGATCAGTTTGTAGTACATATGGCCCTGTCCTGGAAAAGGCCATTGGGCAAGGGTTATGGTTATGTTTAGAAATCATAATGATGTAGCACAAAATGAAAAATGGCCATTTAGCACAAGACCACTCCTCCCACAGCTAAGGTACCCTACCATAGACTCTATCCCCCATTAATTGTCTCCCATAGTCCCTGTACAATCTACCTGACCATGGACTCTAACCCCCCTGTCAATTGTCTCCCATAGTCCCTGTACAATCTACCCTACCATAGACTCTACCCCCCCGTCAATTGTCTCCCATAGTCCCTGTACAATCTACCCTACCATAGACTTTACCCCCCCGTCAATTGTCTCCCATAGTCCCTGTACAATCTACCCTGCCGTGGACTCTATCCCCCCATCAATTGTCTCTCATAGTCCCTGTACAATCTACCTGACCATGGACTCTATCCCCCCATTAATTGTCTCCCATAGTCCCTGTACAATCTACCCTGCCGTGGACTCTATCCCCCCATTAATTGTCTCCCATAGTCCCTGTACAATCTACCCGACCATAGACTCTATCCCCCATCAATTGTCTCCCATAGTCCCTGTACAATCTACCCGACCATAGACTCTACCCCCCATCAATTGTCTCCCATAGTCCCTGTACAATCTACCCGACCATAGACTCTATCCCCATCAATTGTCTCTCATAGTCCCTGTACAATCTACCCTACCATAGACTCTATCCCCCGTCAATTGTCTCCCATAGTCCCTGTACAATCTACCCGACCATGGACTCTACCCCCCATCAATTGTCTCCCATAGTCCCTGTACAATCTACCCGACCATAGACTCTACCCCCCATCAATTGTCTCTCATAGTCCCTGTTCAATCTACCCGACCATAGACTCTATCCCCATCAATTGTCTCTCATAGTCCCTGTACAATCTACCCGACCATAGACTCTATCCCCATCAATTGTCTCTCATAGTCCCTGTACAATCTACCTGACCATAGACTCTACCCCCATCAATTGTCTCCCATAGTCCCTGTACAATCTACCCGACCATAGACTCTATCCCCATCAATTGTCTCTCATAGTCCCTGTACAATCTACCCGACCATAGACTCTACCCCCCATCAATTGTCTCCCATAGTCCCTGTACAATCTACCCGACCATAGACTCTATCCCCCATCAATTGTCTCTCATAGTCCCTGTACAATCTACCCGACCATAGACTCTATCCCCATCAATTGTCTCTCATAGTCCCTGTACAATCTACCCGACCATAGACTCTATCCCCATCAATTGTCTCTCATAGTCCCTGTACAATCTACCCTACTATAGACTCTACCCCCAATCAATTGTCTCCCATAGTCCCTGTACAATCTACCCGACCATAGACTCTACCCCCATTAATTGTCTCCCATAGTCCCTGTACAATCTACCCTACTATAGACTCTATCCCCCATCAATTGTCTCCCATAGTCCCTGTACAATCTACCCTACCATAGACTCTATCCCCCATCAATTGTCTCCCATAGTCCCTGTACAATCTACCCTACCATAGACTCTACCCCCCCGTCAATTGTCTCCCATAGTCCCTGTACAATCTACCCTACCATAGACTCTATCCCCCATCAATTGTCTCCCATAGTCCGTGTACAATCTACCCGACCATGGACTCTACCCCCCCATCAATTGTCTCCCATAGTCCCTGTACAATCTACCCGACCATAGACTCTACCCCCCCATCAATTGTCTCCCATAGTCCCTGTACAATCTACCCGACCATGGACTCTACCCCCCATCAATTGTCTCCCATAGTCCCTGTACAATCTACCCTACCATAGACTCTACCCCCATCAATTGTCTCTCATAGTCCCTGTACAATCTACCCTACCATAGACTCTATCCCCCATCAATTGTCTCCCATAGTCCCTGTACAATCTACCCGACCATAGACTCTACCCCCCCATCAATTGTCTCCCATAGTCCCTGTACAATCTACCCGACCATGGACTCTACCCATGGACTCGACCCCATTCATAGGAATATATGAACAGGAATAGGCCCTCTAGCCACTTGATCCTGTTCAACCATTCAATGAGATCTGCGACCTAACTCCATACACCCGCCATTGGCCCATATACGTTAATACCTTTGGTTATCAAAAATCTATCATTCTCAGATTTAAAATTAACAATTGATCTAGCACCAATTGCCATTTGTGGAAGATAGTTCCAAACTTCTACCATCCTTTGTGTTTCCTAGTTTTACTCCTGAAAGGTCTGGCTCTAATTATTAGACTATGCTCCCTAGTCCTAGACTCCCCAACGAATGGAATGAGTTTCTCTCCATCTACCCTATCTGTTTTCAATATAGAAACATAGAAACATAGAAATTTACAGTGCGAGAGGAGGCCATTTTGGCCCATCGTGTCTGTGCTGGCCGACAAAGAGCTGCAGAGCCCTGGTCAGCAGCCCTAAAGGTTACATATAAACCTATGAACAATGATGGAAAGGCAAAGAGCACCCAGCCCAACCAGTCCGCTTCACACAACTGCGACACCCCTTATAATAAAACATTCTACAATCCACCCCAACCGGAGCCATGTGATCTCCTGGGAGAGGCAAAAAAATAGATAAAAACCCAGACCAATTTAGGGAGATAAAAATATGGGAAATTTTCTCTCCGACCCATTCAGGCGATCAAAACTAGTCCAGGAGATCACCCTGGCCGTATTCTATTCCCTGCAGTACTTACCATGAAACTGCGCCGTCCAACAAAAGGTCATCCAGTCTAATCCCAATTATCAGCTCTAGGTCAGTAACCCTGCAGGTTACTGCACTTTAAGTGCCCATCCAACCATCTCTTAAAGGTGATGAGGGTTTCTGCATCCATCACTCTTCCAGGCAGCGAGTTCCAGATCCCCACAACCTTCTGCATAAAGAAGCCCCACCCCTCAAATCCCCTCTAAACCTTCCACCAACCACCTTAAAACTATGCCCCCTCATAATAGACCCCTCCACCAATGGAAATAGGCCCTTACTATCCACTATGTCCAGGCCCCTCAATATTTTGTACACCTCAATGAGGTCTCCTCTCAACCTCCTCTGTTCCAATGAGAACAAATCCAGCCTATCCAATCTGTCCTCATAACTAAGATTCTCCATTCCAGGCAGCATCCTAGTAAATCTCCTCTGCACCCTCTCTAGTGCAAACACGTCCTTCCTATAATACGGCGACCAGAACTGCACGTAGTACTCCAGCTGTGGCCTAACCAAAATATTATACAATTTAAGCATAACCTCCCTGCTCTTATATTCTATGCCTCGGCCAATAAAGGCAAACATTCCGTATGCCTTCTTAACCACCTTATCCACCTGGCCTGCTACTTTCAGGGATCTGTGGACAAGTACTTCAAGGTCCCTTTGTTCATCTACACTATTAAGTGGCCTACCGCTTAATGTGTATACCCTTTCCTTATTAGCCCTCCCAAAGTGCATCACCTCACACTTCTCTGAATTAAATTCCATTTGCCACTGCTCTGCCCACCTGATCAGTAGATTGATATCCTCCTGCAGCCCATGACTTTCTTCTTCATTATCAACCACACAGCCAATTTTAGTGCCGTCTGTAAACTTCTTAATCATACTACTTATATTCAAAACTAAATCGATGATATATACCACAAAAAGCAAGGGACCCAGTACTAAGCACTGCGGAACCCCACTAGAAACACCCTTCCAGTCATTAAAACATCCATCAATCATTACCCTTTGCTTCCTACCTCCAAGCCAATTTTGGATCCAACTTGACACTTTGCCCTGTATCCCATGGGCTTTAACCTTCATGACCAGTCTACCATGTCAGACCTTATCAAAACCTTTGCTAAAGTCCATATATACTACATCGTATGCAGTACCCACATCGACCCTCTTGGCTACCTCCTCAAAAAATTCAATCAGGTTAGTCACACGATCTTCCCTTAACAAATCTGTGCTGACTGTCCCTAATTAATCCTTGCCTTTCCAAATGTAGATTTATCCTGTCTTTCAGGATTTTTTCCAATAATTTTCCCACCACTGAGGTTAGACTAACAGGCCTGTAATTACTTGACCTATCCCTTTCTCCCTTCTTAAACAAGGGTACTACATTAGCAGTCCTCCAATCCTCCGGCACCATGCCCAGATCCAAAGAGGACTGGAAAATGATGTTCAAGGCCTCCGCTATTTCCTCTTTTACTTCGCTCAACAGCCTGGGATACATTTCATCTGGACCTGTGGACTTATCTACTTTCAAAGCTGCTAAACCCTCTCTCACTATATTTATTTCATTCAGAATATCACACTTCTCCTTGATAGCAGTATCTGCATTGCCCCTTTTCTTTGTGAAAACAGTTGCAAAGTGTTCGTTAAGAACCCTACCAACATCTTCTGCCTCCACACAAAGATTACCCTCATGGTCTCTAATAGACCCTAACCTTTCTTTAGTTACCCTCTTACTCTTAATATATTTATAGAACATCTTAGAGTTTTCCTAATTTTACTGGCCAAGAATTTCTCGTGCTCTCTCTTAGCATTTCTAATATCCTTTTTAATTTTACCTCTTAACTTTCTATATTCCTCTAAAGATTCTAAAGTATTGAGCCGTTGATATATGACATAAGCATCCCTTTTTTTCTTAATCCTTCTCTGTAAGTCCCTTGACATCCAGGAGGCTCTAGAATTATTTTTCCCAGCCTTTTTCTTTAAGGGCACATGTTTGGCCTGAGCCTTCCAGATCTCCTCCTTGAATGCCTCTCACTTTTCCGACACTGATTTACCCACAAGTAGCTGTTTCCAGTCCACTGTGGCCAAATCACTCCTTAGCTTAGCAAAATTAACTTTTCCCCAATTCAGAACTTTTATTCCAGGTTTATTCTTGTCCTTATCCATAACCAACTTGAATCTGACTGAATTATGATCACTGGCACCCAAGTGCTCCCCTACTAATAAACCTTCAACCTGCCCAGCTTCATTCCCCAAAACTAAATCCAAGACCACTCCCTCTCGTATTGTGTTTGCTACATACTGACTAAAAAAGTTCTCTTCAATGCATTTCAAGAATTCTGACCCCTTTATACCCTTCACACTAAATTTGTCCCAATCAATATTTGGATAGTTAAAATACCCTACTATTACTACCCTATGGTTTTTGGACTTCACAGTAGTTTGCCTATATATTTGCTCCTCTATCTCCCTCCCACTGTTTGGGAGTCTATAATACAGCAGTGTGATCGCCTCTTTTTTATTTTTCAATTCGACCCAATTTGATGATCCCTCTAACATATCATCCCTCCTCACCGCTGTAACAGTTTCTTTAATTTTATCTTGAAAACTTTGATCAATTCACCCCTTAACCTTCTAAATTCCAGGGAATACAACCCTACTTTGTGTAATCGTCTCGTAATTTAACCCATGATTATTAAAATGAGGCCCGAAGCCTAATTTTGGCCGAGTCTTAGGCCTTCCAGGTTCAGGCGAGTAATTGAAGCGAACCATCAGTTATGCGCCCTAAAATGGTCACCACCACTGTGTGTCTCGTACTTCATATTTGAAGGTCCAAAGAAATCTCCACAGCCCCAGCACAAATTGAAGCTATTAGCAGACCCCGCCACAAAACAAAAGGGAATGTTGACAAGTACACTTGCTAATAATGTGGCCCCTTAACCTACTTCTATCTGTCTACGGCTGCCTAGCAACCAACAATGGCTCTTTCATACAGACGTTGATTTTTATGAGGTAGTTCACAGGCGATAGAAACAGACAATCCAACATTGGCCTTCAGTGCCTCATTTAAATCTCATCTGTATGCGGTGTGTGGGATTGGTGGCAGGCTGTCCAACCAGTGGAGTGCAGGGACATTGCAACGAGGTTCGGACTAGTGGGGAAGTGTAACTGGCCCTCTTTCGCCTATCTCCCTCCACCATCTTGTCAGAATCCATCACAAAAATAGGAGGAAAATCTCGGCCGCAATATTTAATAACGTAAGAACATAAGAAATAGGAGCAGGTGTAGGCCATTCGGCTCCTCGAGCCTGCTCCACCGTTTAATAAGATCACGGCTGATCTTCTACTTCAACTCCACTTTCCTGCACTATCCCCACATCCCTTGATTCCCTTAGTATCCAAAAAGCTATAGATCCCTGTCTTGAATATATATACTCAACAACTGAGCATCCACACCCCTCTGGGGTAGAGAATTCCAAAGATTTACAACCCTTTGAGTGAAGAAATATTTCCTTGTTGCGGTCCTAAATGGCCGACTCCTTATTCTGAGACTGTGACTCCTAGTTCTAGACTCCCCAGCCAGGGGAAACATCCTCCTAGCATCTACCATGTCAAGCCCCTTAAAATTTTTATTTGTTTTGATAAAATTGCCTCTTATTCTTCTAAACTCTAGAGAATATAGGCCTAGTCTACTAAATCTCTCCTCCTGGGACAATCCTCTCCTCAGGAATCAGTCTAGTAAACCTACGTTGCACTCCATCTAAGGCAAGTATATCCTTCCTTAGGTAAAGAGACTCCAGGTGTGGACTCCCCAAGGCCCTACATAATTGTAGTAAGACGTCTTTACTCTTACACTCTAATCCCTTTGTAATAAAGGCTAACATATCACTTGCTTTGCTAATTGCTTGCTGTACCTGCATGTTAACTTTCTGTGATTCATGTGCAAGGACACCCAGGTCCCTCTGAATACCAACGTTTCCCAAGCTCTCATCATTTAAAAAATATTCTGCTTTTCTATTTTCCTACCAACGTAGATAACTTCACATTTCTCCATATTATATTCCATTTGCCACATCCTTGCCCAATCACTTAACCTTTCTAAATCTCTTTGCAGCCTCCTTGCGTCCTTCTCGCAGTTTACTTTCCCACCTAACTTTGTATCTTCAGCAAATTAGGATACATTACGTTCGGTGCCCTCATCTAAGTAATTGATATAGATTGAACATAGCTGGGGCCCAAGCACTGATCCTTGCAATACCCAGCTAATTACAGCCTGCCAACCCAAAAATGACCTGTTTATTCCTACTTTCCGTTTTCTGCCGTTAACCAATCCTCAATCCATGCTAAGATATTAACCCCAACCCCATGAGCCTGAATTTTGTGTAATAACCTCTTGTGTTGCACCTTATTGAATGCTTTCTTAAAATCTATATTCACTATATCTACTGGCTCCCCTTATTCACCCTGCCAGGGTTACAACCTCAAAATCCAATCTGCTAGGACCTTTCCTGAATCTAGGGAAGTCTGGAAGATCTAAACCAATGTATCCACCATCTTTGTAGCCACTCTTTTAAAACCCTATGATGCAGGCCATCAGATCCAATGAATTTGTTGGCTTTCAGTCCCATTAATTTCTCCAGTTCTATTTGTTTACTAATACTAATTTCTTTAAGTTCCTCATTCTCACTCGGCCCTTGGTTCTCCATTGTTTCCAGAATTATTTTTGTGCCTTCTGCTGTAAAGACTGATGCAAAGTATCCGTTTAATGCCATTTGCTTATTTCCCATTATAATTTCTTCTGTCTCTGCCTCTAAGGGACCCACGTTTACTTTCTCTTCCTTTTTACATACCTATAGATGCTTTTATAATCTGTTTTTGTGTCTTATGCTAGTTTACTCTCATATTCTATTTTCTCTTTATCAGTTTCTTGGTCCTCCTTTGCTGAATTCTAAAACCCAGTGCCAGTGGCCCTTGAATTGGAAATCCCTGCATCTCACACCACTCTTTCAGGCTCGCATTTAACCTTCTAATCTGTTTGTCCCTTTGCCAATTTGCATGTGGCTCAGGTAACAATCCAGAGATATTTACCTGTAAGGTTCTGCGTTTTAATTTTGACCCTAGCTCCTCAAACTCTCTCAGCAGCACCTCATTCCTAGTTCTACCTATGTCGTTGGTTCCTACATGGATCTTGACAACTGGATTCTCACCCTCCCACTAAAAGTTGTTCTCCAGTCGTGAGGAGATGGCCTTAACCCTGACAATACAACCTTCAGAACCAGCACTTGTGGCTGCAGGGAACCATATCTAGCCCCCTGACTATACTGTTCTCAACCACTACCATTGTGATTTTCACTCCCCCCACTTGAATAGCCTCTTGTACCACAGTGCCATTTTATAGATCTTTACAATATTTTATTTTTTTGCCTATCTTGGTTCAGCTCCAAATTAAACTCACTAGGGGTTAAATTCAGGTGTGACTGTCTGCCCCCCTCCTGCGCAGGGTTGATACCCCGTGGATAACTGGTGAGGCCAGAGGAGCCCTGGATATTGAGCCTCGGGCATCATTACGCTGAGAGCAGCACTGCCAGAAGAGGCAGCAGACGATTTGCAGCGGTGCACAGGGTACATTATTGTACTCTGGTGTTGGAGTTGGGATCGTGGATTGGGGAGGAATCTGAGGCCTGGAGGTAAGGGCCAGGGCTGGAGGGATGGGAGTCATCGGCAATCGGGACGCTGTTTGTGTTGAGTACTTAAAAACGTTTTTTTAATGTAGGTGATGTCTGGGGTCGGTTTTCCCAGTGCTGACACTGACTGCCTTGGGGCAAACCAATGATGCAGCAGAGACCTGAAACAGGCATTAGTCTCCCTATTTGCATGTATAACACCTGCTTCAGGTGAGGGTAAAGGGCGCCTCTTGTTTGCCCAATTAGCCTATTCTAGAGTCCCAATTATCCACATCTGGATTCCCAATTAACCACATCTGGAGTCCCAATTATCCACACCTGGATTCCCAATTAGCCTATTCTAGTCCCAACGAGTGGAGTTCCACAGGGCGTTCTGGGACGTCCTGGGGAGCGACTACGCGCGGGTCCTGGGGGAAAGTCTGGCGACCGGGGAGATGCCCCTCTCTTGGCGCAGGGCAGTCATCGTCCTGCTGCCTAAGAAGGGCGATCTCCGCCTCCTTAAGAACTGGTGCCCGGTCTCCCTCCTCAGCACGGACTACAAAATCTTCGCCAGGGCGATGTCTGCTCGCCTTGGTGCCGTGCTGGACCACATGATCCACCCCGACCAGTCATACACGGTCCCGGGCCGGACAATCCACGATAACATCCATCTGGTCCGGGACCTCATCCATTGTTCCCAGGAGGCTGGTCTGTCGGTCGCCTTCCTATCCCTCGACCAAGAGAAGGCGTTCGACAGGGTGGATCACGACTATCTGCTCGGAACTCTGCGCGCTTTCGGGTTCGGGACGCATTTCGTCGCCCGGATCCGACTTTTGTACGCCGCCGCGAAGTGTCTGATTAAGGTTAACGGGTCCTTGACGGCGCCCCTTCGCTTTAGGAGAGGGGTGCGCCAGGGATGCCCCATGTCCGGCCAGTTATACGCCGTTTGCGTGGAGCCTTTCCTGCGCCTCTTGCGGACGAGGTTGACGGGACTGGCTCTGCAAGGGCCGGGCGTGGAGGTCGTCCTCTCGGCTTACGCCGATGACGTGCTCCTCGCGATAGAGGATCCCGCTGACCTGCGGAGGATGCGTGAGTGCCAGGAGATTTACTCGGCCGCGTCCTCCGCCAGGATCAACTGGGAGAAATGTTCCGGACTCCTGGTGGGTCAGTGGCGGGTGGACTCCCTGCTGGAGGAGCTCAGGCCTTTTGCCTGGAGCACGACCCATCTCCTCTATCTGGGAGTCTACCTTAGCCCCGACGAGGGAGCCTGGCCGGCGAACTGGCAGGAGCTGGAGGCCAAGGTCGCCGCTCGCCTAGGGCGCTGGACAGGACTGCTCCGAGTGCTGTCCTACAGGGGTCGAGCGCTAGTCATAAACCAGCTGGTGGCCGCAATGCTGTGGTACCGGCTGGTCACTTTGACTCCTCCCCCTGCGTTTGTCGCCAAGATACAGAAGAAGCTGGTGGACTTCTTCTGGAACAACAGGAAGCACTGGGTCTCTGCCGCGGTCTTGAGTCTCCCGCTTGAGGAGGGCGGTCAGTCGTTGGTGTGCGTCAGCGCCCAGCTCGCGACTTTCCGTCTTCAGACCCTGCAGAGATACCTTTACGTCGAGCCCCCTCCTAGGTGGTGCGCTCTGGCGAGGTATTTTTTCCGCCAGCAGCTCGACCTCAATTATGACACGCAGCTCCTGTTTGTGAACTTGGGGGGTGCCAGGACCGCCCTCCGGGAGCTGCCTGTCTTTTACAGGGAACTCATCAGGGTCTGGAACAAAGTCTCCACCAAGCGCAGCTCTCCGCCGGCTGGAGTGGCGGCCGTCCTGCAGGAGCCGCTGCTCGGGAATCCGTACCTCCACGGCCGAGGTTTTATGTGGCGGTCGGAAGAGAGGGCTGTGGCTGGTGAGGTGACCAGGGTCAGGGACCTGCTCGATGGCGGAGGAGCGGGCTGGATGGCGCCAGACACGCTGGCGCGGCGCCTAAATTCTGCCAACGTCCGCCACGCGGCCGATGCCATCGAGTCGCTAAAAACAGCTCTGGGCCCTGACTCCGTTAGGTGCATCGAGGAGGCTCAAGCACGTGGGGAGATCCCGTCCGAACTGACCCCCGTCCGGACGGAATTCCTCATCGGCGCCAAACCCCGGAACCTCCCTCAGGGGCCGGCGCCTCACAACTTGAGCCGCCTCGGGGAAATCCCCTCCGTGCCTTTCAGTTCCGCGCGGAGGGGTTTCCTGTACGGGCTGCTCCTGCACACCCTCAACTTTGCCATCCTCGCCGGCCGTCCGGACACGCCATGGCGTACCATCTTGCCGTCCGGAGGAGGCGGGGGTCCCCGATGGAGGGCACTCTACGCAGGGGTCCTCCCACTATTCATCGGGGACTTGGCCTGGAGGGTGGTGCACGGAGCAGTGCCGTGCAACAAATTTTTAAGCCGGTTCACGGACTCCCAGGCCGCCTGCAATTTCTGCGGTCTGGAAGAGTCCGTGTTCCATGTTTTTATGGAATGCACAAGGTTGCAGCCCCTGCTTTATTATTTGAAGGGGCTGCTCCTGAAATTCTGGCTGCACTTCAGTCCCACTCTCCTGATCTTTGGGCACCCTGTGCGGAGGGGAGCGGGTAGGTCCGAAGGCCTCCTCGTAGGACTGCTCCTGGGCACGGCCAAGGGTGCCATCAGCCGGTCCAGGCAGCGGGCGGTCGAGGGGGTCGTTCAACCTGACTGCCTGCCTCTCTTCCGCTCTTACATCCGGTCCAGGGTGTCCTTGGAGATGGAGCACGCGGTGTCCACCGGTACGCTCGCGGCCTTCCGCGAGAGGTGGGCACCGGAGGGACTGGAGTGCATCATCACGCCCGGCAACCAAATTTTAATTTGATTTTACGTTTTTAAGTTTAATTTGTTTTAATTGCCGGTGCTTTTAGTGTCCCCCTTCCCTTTTATAGGGGGCACTGGGGAAAATTGTGATTTTAGTGCCCAAAAAAAAACCAAAAAAAGAAAAACACAAAAAAAAAGGGGGGGAAAAAATAAAGGGCCTTGTAAATGTCTGGAGTGTCACCCAGGTCGGGTGGCACCGTTTAATGTTTTTATGTTTTGCAGGTGAACTCCAAAGAGTTTCTAGTCCCAACGATCCACATCTGGATTCCCAATTAACCACATCTGGATTCCCAATTAGCCTATTCTAGTCCCAATTAATCACACCTGGATTCCCAATTAGCCTATTCTCGTCCCAATTATCCACATCTGGATTCCCAATAAACATTAGGATTTTCATGTATCCACATCTGCATTCTCAACTATCCATATTTGGATTGCCAATTGGTCACGTCTTGATTCCCGATTTTCCTATTCTGGAGCCCCGATTATCACATGTGACTGGTCGGCAACATTGTCCGAGGAGGAGGAGACACCATGTGGCACGCGACTGAGCCATATACGCGGGTGTGTGAGTGATTGGGCTTATTCTTTACGTTGACCACGTTAGCTGACGCCCAGCGCTGCTCGCCGCCAGAGGTGTAAAGCCCTCGGGTCCGGGCCACCTTTCACCCACCGGACTTTTGGGCCTTGAGTCTGAGGTAGATTTCCTCCAGGGGTCCCTTGTGCTGAAGGTAGCTGTTAATGTAGAACTCGTACTTGTTGTCAGTCAAGTCAATGATGAGATTTCGCCTGCCTATGGACGTCACAATGTTCCATACGCCAATGGGAAACAGAAAGATGAAGCATCCAGCAAACTGGGTGCCGCCCTGGAATCAGAAGCGGGAAAGGAGGGGGTAAGTGGGGGCGGAAATAAATGTTTTATTTATTTTTTGTTTTGTTAATAGGTTGCAGCCTCTATTTGAAACATTTCCCTCCCCTCCCCCACCCTTTTACATTGAATGTACAGCATAGAAGCAGGCCATTTTGTCCAATGGGTCCATGCCGGTGATTATGCTCCAGACGAGCCTCCTCTCACACTACTTTATCCAACCCCATCAGCATATCAATAACTACTTGCACTTATCTAGCGCCTTTAACGCAAGTAAACTGTCCAAAATTTGGCTGAGCCACATAAGGAGATACTAGGTCAGGTGAGGCAGGTTTTATGGAGCGTCTTAAAGGAGAGAAGGGTAGAGAGGTAAAGAGGTTTAGGGAGGGAATTCCAGAGCTTAGGGTCTAGGCAGCTGAAGGGATGGCAGCCAATGGTGGGCAATTGAAATCAGGGAAACGCAAGTACTCTAGCTGAGGCTAAACCAGTGATTTATAAAGTTTGTTAAGCTTGTTCTCGTGAAAAGAACCCAATTTTCTGTAGTCACTCTTTGAAACTTAAATTTTTTTAATTCTCTATGTGCGTCACTGGCAAGGCTGGCATATGAAGAAGGTACTCTCACTGTGCTGTTAGGTAGAAAGTTCCAGGATTTTGACGATGAAGGATCGACGATATACTTCCAAGTCAGGTTATGACTCGGAGGGGAACTTGGAGCTGATGCTGTTCCCATGCATCTGCTGCCCTTATCCTCCTAGGTATCAGGTTGGTAAAACTCTTCTGTACCCTTGCTTAGGGCCTAGACAGCCTTCCTAAAGTAGGGCACCCAGAAGTAGACACAATATTGTCGGCAGGATAGTTGACCGTGGCAGGGAGCACAACCGGGCCTGAATCTGTTATTAATTAACATTGAGCGCATGTGTACACCTGAGCTGTGGGCCCTGAGTTAGCAATCAGGAGCAGAAACTCTGGTTTATTTCTTTTCCGCCCCCCCCTCCCTAACCCAAAAAGGCCAAGGCCCAAATGCTTTAAGAGCTGCCCTGGTTGAGATCAGCTAAATCCACAGAAACTGGGGGTGAAGCATGTAACTCAATAGGTGGAATATCACAGGTTAAAAAAACACTTGCTCTACTTTTGCAGGACAAGCAGATAAAGCTTTTGAAAAAACATACAGGATACAATCAAAGAGCAAGTTATTATTTAAATGGAGAAAGATTGCAAAGTGCCGCAGTACAGCGGGACCTGGGTGTACTTGTGCATGAAACACAAAAGGTTAGTATGCAGGTACAGCAAGTGATCAGGAAGGCCAATGGAATCTTGGCCTTTATTGAAAAGGGGATGGAGTATAAAAGCAGGGCAGTCTTGCTACAGTTGTACAGGGTATTGGTGAGGCCACACCTGGAATACTGCGTGCAGTTTTGGTTTCCATATTTACAAAAGGATATACTTGCTTTGGAGGCAGTTCAGAGAAGGTTCACTCGGTTAATTCCGGGAATGAGGGTTTTGACTTATGAGGAAAGGTTGAGGAGGTTGGGCCTCTACTCATTGGAATTCAGAAGAATGAGAGGTGATCTTATCGAGACGTATAAGATTATGAGGGGGCTTGACAGGGTGGATGCAGAGAGGATGTTTCCACTGATGGGGGAGACTCGAACTAGAGGGCACGATCTTAGAATAAGGGGCCGCCCATTTAAAACAGAGATGAGGAGAAATTTCTTCTTTCTGAGGGTTGTGAATCTGTGGAATTCACTGCCTCAGATAGCTGTGGAAGCTGGGACACTGAATAAATTAAAGACAGAAATAGACAGTTTCTTAATCGATAAACGGTTATGGGGAGCGGGCAGGGAAGTGGAGCTGAGTCCATGATCAGATCAGCCATGATCTTATTGAGTATGGCCTACTCCTGTTCCTATTTCTTATGTTCTTATAATAATCAGCTTTATCAATCGAGGCATAGAGTACTAAAGCAAAGAAGTTATGCTAAACATTTATAAAACGCTGGTCAGGCCTCAGCTGGAGTACTGTGTCCAATTCTGGGCACCACACTTTACAAAGGATGTCAAGGCCTTGGAGTGGGGGCAGAGGAGATTTACCCCACTGGTACCAGGGATGAGGGACTTCAGTTACGTGGACAGACTGGAGAAGCTGGGTTCTCGTTGGAGCAGAGAAAGGTAAGAGGGGGATTTAATAGAGGTGTTTAATATTTATGAGGAGTTTTGATAGAGCAGTGGGTCAGTAACCAGAGGACACAGATTTAAGATAATTGGTAAAAGAAGCAGCGATGAGATGAAGAGGATTTGTTTCTCAGCGAGTTGTGATCTGGCGTGTGCTGCCTAAAAGGGAGGTGGAAGCAGGCTCAATAATCACTTTCTAAAGGGAATTGGATGAATACTTGAAAAGGAATAACTTGCGGGGCTATGGGGAAAGTGCAGGGGAGTGGAACTAATTGGAGAGCTCTCTCAAAGAGCCGGCACAAGCGCGATGGGCGGAATGGCCTCCTTCTGTGCTGTATCAAGCCATGACTTTGCGCCTGGGTGCCGTTCCATGTACAAAGGTAGAGATTTAAAAGTAACCTCGTGAAATACTGCACCTCCCTCCTCCCCTCCCTCTCCCTCCCCCAGCCAGCCAGGACGGGCACTCCGCTCGCGACAGAAAGGCACCCGCCCAAATGATCCTGACCCTGGGATTTTGGACGGGATCAAGGACAACTGTTAGTTGGTGGGTGGAAGTTTCAATCCACCTCAGATATGGACCCCCCCCCAAGGCCTCCCCAGCAGTTTCAAGACTATTTTGCTTAGGATATAATCAGCAGTTTCATTCTATTGGCCTGGACTGGACTGGATGGGATGTTTAAATCCCAACCAAGTCCCAAGCTGTTCTCTCTTATGTTGTTAAATAACTTTAGAGTGTCAACTTACCAGAACGTATTTTAAGAGGTAAAGGATGGTTGCAATGAACGAGATAATTAACATACCAATGCCTATCCATAACTTATTGCTTAAGTAGTTGAGCTCGTAGACTGGGGTCCGCCAGCAACAACAAAGGGAAGAATAGAGAAAGAAACATTAGGACTGGTGTTCATCATATCAATAGAGAGTAAGACAAGGCTAACAAGGAATTAAACCATAAAGGCTGAGCTCAAGTGATTCATACAGGTCCTCAGGCAGCTGATGACCTCTTTACACCCCTGAACACAACAAGTGGGGGTGATCTGACAAGATGACCCGGTTACCTCTGTCCCGTTGAATTACGGCAATGCCAGAAGGGCCTGAGTATACACACTTGCTCTGAAGTCTGAGATTCTAGCCACAGATTTACTTCAATGAGACTTTAAAAAAAAATGCTGTCCTGCCCCCCCCCTTGGGCGCTGGAGGTACGTAGGCCATAAGTCATTTACCTTTGCCCCCTAGAGATAAAGGGGGATGAAATTGGTCTTTGCCAGTATGGTAAAACGTGGTCCTGGTGAATTTGCAGCCCGTTTTACACCCCGCCCAATTCTCTCTTCCAATGGAAGCGTATAATCACCATGAGTCCGTTTTGTGGTACAGTTCTGGTGAAGACCTATTTCACCAAGAACCAACCGAGCTTGAGAAGTGACATGCCTGCCTTGGGAAACATGCACACTCTCCCATTGATAAAAATGTGTAGACTGCTTATGAGCCCTGTTAATCATTTTGTTTTTTCTACAATAGGATTATGACTATCTTCATCTTGAGGGAGTGCAGCGAAGGTTCACCAGACTGATTCCCGGGATGGCGGGACTGACCTATCAAGAAAGACTGGATCAACTGGGCTTGTATTCACTGGAGTTCAGAAGAATGAGAGGGGACCTCATAGAAACATTTAAAATTCTGACGGGGTTAGACAGGTTAGATGCAGGAAGAATGTTCCCAATGTTGGGGAAGTCCAGAACCAGAGGTCACAGTCTAAGGATAAGGGGTAAGCCATTTAGGACCGAGATGCGGAGGAACTTCTTCACCCAGAGAGTGGTGAACCTGTGGAATTCTCTACCACAGAAAGTTGTCGAGGCCAATTCACTAAATATATTCAAAAAGGAGTTAGATGAGGTCCTTACTACTAGGGGGATCAAGGGGTATGGCGAGAAAGCAGGAATGGGTTACTGAAGTTGAATGTTTAGCCATGAACTCATTGAATGGCGGTGCAGGCTAGAAGGGCCGAATGGCCTACTCCTGCACCTATTTTCTATGTTTCTATGTTTCTATGTTTCTCATGTGGAGGGTAAAATGCCTTCACAGACTGGTTGGGCCGGATGGCCTTTTCTCGTGTTGTAACTTCTATAAGTCTATTATGTCTATTAACTGTACAGTTATTGAGAGGTAAGAGCCGATTTTCCAAATTTGTGATCCTGATACAGAATTTTTATGGGGAAATCATCCAGGCTTGTAGAGAGTTTACTCACAATTTTCCACTATGCACACAGAATGGTGAGGATCCATACTGGGAGTGTGCGTTTGGAAAATCCGCAGGGAATTTGAGGATCGGGATATACGTTGTTTCAATTTGAAAACAAGACTTTTTTTCTCTCTGACAACAATTTGCATTTATATAGCGCCTTTAACATACCTCGGGAGCCTCTTATCAACAAAAGCAGATATTGATGCGGAGATTCAACACCGCCTCCAGTGCACCAGTGCAGCCTTCGGCCGCCTGAGGAAAAGAGTGTTCGAAGACCAGGCCCTCAAATCTACCACCAAGCTCATGGTCTACAGGGCTGTAGTAATACCCGCCCTCCTATATGGGTCTGAGGCATGGACGATGTACAGAAGACACCTCAAGTTGCTGGAGATATATCAACAACGATGTCTCCGTAAGATCCTGCAAATTCCTGGGAGGACAGGTGCACCAACATCGGTGTCCTTGTCCAGGCTAACATTCCCAGCATTGAAGCACTGACAACACTCGATCAGCTTCGCTGGGCAGGCCACATAGTTCGCATGCCAGACACGAGACTCCTTAAGCAAATGCTCTATGCGGAACTCCTTCATGGCAAACGAGCCAAAGGTGGGCAGAGGAAATGTTACAAGGCCACCCTCAAAGTCTCCCTGATAAAGTGCGACATCACCACTGACACCTGGGAGTCCCTGGCTGAAGACCGCCCTAGGTGGAGAAAGTGCATCCGGGAGGGCGTTGAGCACTTCGAATCTCAACGCCGAGAGCGTGCAGAAATCAAGCGGAAAGAGCGTGTGGCAAACCAGTCCCACCCACCCCTTCCCTCAACGACTATCTGTCCCACCTGTGACAGAGTCTGTAGCTCTTGTATTGGACTGTTCAGCCAGCAAAGAACTCACTGCAGGAGTGGAAGCAAGTCTTCCTCGATTCCGAGGGACTGCCTATGATGATGATTAACATAGTAAAAAGTTCCAAGGAGCTTGACATGAGCGTTATCAGACAACATTTCTCATTGAGCCACACTAGGTGATATTATGACTGGTGATCAAAAGCTTGGTCAAAGAGGAGAGTCTTAAAGGAGGAAAGAGAGGTAGAGAGGTGGAGAGCTTTAGGGAGAGAGTTCCAGAGCTTGGGGCTTAAGCAGCTGAAGGCACGGCCGCCAATGGTGGAGGATGAAAATCAGGGCTGTGCAGGAGGCCATAATTGAAGGAATGCATAGTTCTTGGAGGGTTGTAGGGCTGGAGTAGGTTACAGAGACAGGGAGGGGCAAGCCCATGGAGGGATGTGAGTTTTAGATTTGAGGCATGTATGGCAATTCAAGTTTTAATGCTATATATTTGTATTGCGTAATGGGTTTGAGTTGTTGAAGAGAATTCTTGTTGTTTAACCATTGAGTGGTGTTTAGTTGCCAGAAGAGCCGTTGCTGGATGACAGCGGTGGATGGGATATTTGAAGGTTGCGGCCAGCAACCCTCCGTGAACTCTGCATTCCTTCAATTGTGGCCTCCTGCCGAGCTCCAATTTTCATCCACCACCATTGGCGGCAGTGCCTTCAGCTGGGGGCGATCGAGGACATGATCTTATTGAATGGCGGAGCAGTCTCAAGGGGCTGTGTGGCCTACTCCTGCTCCTAATTCTTATGTTCTGATATCAAATGGAGGGTGGGAGTGAATGGGAAGCTACAAAAACTGTAGGAGGGACACCAAACAGAATGATGGGACTGACCTATCAAGAAAGACTGGATCAACTGGGCTTGTATTCACTGGAGTTCAGAAGAATGAGAGGGGGCCTCATAGAAACGTTTAAAATTCTGACGGGTTTAGACAGGTTAGATGCAGGAAGAATGTTCCCAATGTTGGGGAAGTCCAGAACCAGGGGTCACAGTCTAAGGATAAGGGGTAAGCCATTTAGGACCGAGATGAGGAGAAACTTCTTCACCCAGAGAGTGGTGAACCTGTGGAATTCTCTACCACAGAAAGTAGTTGAGGCCAATTCACTAAATATATTCAAAAGGGAGTTAGATGAAGTCCTTACTACTCGGGGGGGATCAAGGGTTATGGCGAGAAAGCAGGAAGGGGTTACTGAAGTTTCATGTTCAGCCATGAACTCATTGAATGGCGGTGCAGGCTAGAAGGGCTGAATGGCCTGCTCCTGCACCTATTTTCTATGCTTCTATGTTTCTATGAAACCCAAAATGCTGAGGACATGTGTGTGATTCATGTCACAGTACCTCTCAGTCTGAAAAGGCCTGTAACTACAGCATGGCAGGCATAGAGGTTTCCACTACTTCACAGTAAGCTGACAATATGGTTCTCGACTTGTTTTCACTGTCTCTATGTTGCTGTTTCTCTCTCTCTGGGCACAATTTTCCCCAACCCCTTTTTTTCGGCGCACTTACCTTAAATGCGCCGACTTTGCGCGCTGGAAATGGCGGCGAAAAAAGAAAGGGCCACATCCTGCCCGCCCTGCCGACTCTCCGGTACGGCGTAGCTAGTGAAGTGATGGGCGGAACCACAGCCCAGCGCGGAAAGCACCGCCGGCAGCTGCGCGCATGCGCAGTGAGGTTTGCGCGCAGGCTCCTCACCCTCCCAGCGTGTGAGCAGGACTCAATGCTCGCAGCCCCTATCCCCGGCCGAAGGGACTCCCCGATGTTCGCCGCACCCTATCCCCGGCCGAAGGGACTCCCGCACAGGCCGGCTGGCCCGCTGACTTCGCTTTTATTTTTTATTTATTGATGGTTGTGCTTGAGAGTTTTGATTGTGGAGGGGGGAGGAGAGTTTTGGGAGGGGGCTGGGGGTGGGGGGGGAAGAAAGAGTGTTTTGATGGTGGGGGGGGGGGAACTTAAAAAAAAACGTGATTCTGGCATAAAGATAGGACTTCTATTTTTTATTTGTTATTGATTGATTGTTTGTTACTTTTTGAGGTTTGATTAGTCCTTTGTAAGTCTTGGCGCAGGTCCTCAGCTTCCTTGTATTTTTTATTTGTTATTGAATGCTTATTTTTGTGCTTTGTTTAGTGCTTTGTAAGTCTTGGTGCTTTAAATGTACTAACCTGCAGCGATTTCTTAACTACCCGCAATGTTTTTCAGAGCTGGCCACATCCGCTGACCTAAGTGGATTTGGAGTAAGTTTTTGCTGGCCAAAGTGGCATAAATGGCCAAAACTGGCGTAAGTGTCTGGGAACGACCCCTTTTGAAAAAAAACAGAATTTAAAAAAATCGTACCTAACTGACTTACTCTGGAGCAAATATTTTGGGGAAAATGGCATTTTTTTAACTGATACCAGAAAAAACTTACTCCAAAAAAATTGATGCAAGTCATGGCCAAAATTGGGCCTCTGTCATTTCTCTTTTACTCTAGTCTCTTTTTCTCTTTTCTGCTTCCTTAACTCTTTTTGCTTCTCCCTCTGCCTTTCTTTTCTTCTTTCCATTCAGGCAGCAGGTGGTGGATGTTGGGTGATATGCTGTGGGGAAGGGGTGGGGAGGAAGTCCCGATGGTTGTAGGTGGGGGGTTATGGAAAAATGTGACACTCAGTGGTTTCCATATTTACGAAAGGATATACTTGCTTTGGAGGCAGTTCAGAGAAGGTTCACTCGGTTGATTCCGGGGATGAGGGGGTTGACTTATGAGGAAAGGTTGAGTCGGTTGGGCCTCTACTCATTGGAATTCAGAAGATTGAGAGGTGATCTTATCGAAATGTGTAAGATTATGAGGGGGCTTGACGATTTCAACAGAGCATTCTGCACTGCGCGTCAACTGAAACAGTCATAAAATGGAGTGGGTCTGATGACATCACCGATGACTCATTTCAGCTCAGATATTTAAAGGAGCCTTGCACACATTCCAGTTGAAGGTTGTTGGAGGAGGCATAAAGATGGTTGTGAGAGGTGTCTATCGGTGTATATCGCAGAGATTTGTGTGGGTGGAAGCAAACATGGAGTCACAGCAACGGAAGGCTGCGCCCAGATTCTCAGATGCCTCCCTGGAAGTCCTGGTCCAGGGAGTCAGAGCATGTAGGGAGATAATATTCCCTGGCACTGGATGGAAAAGGGCAGCCAGAGAAACCAAGAGTGCATGGCTGTAGATAGTCCAATACATAAGCAGTACGGGTGATGTCGGCCGCTCCTGGATTCAATGCCGGAAGAGATTTAATGATCTCATGAGATCAGGAAAGGTGAGTACAATAAGAACATAAGAAATAGGAGCAGGAGTAGGCCATACGGCCCCTCGAGCCTTCCCTGACATTTAATACGATCCAATCATGGACTCAGCTCCACTTCCCTGCCCGCTCCCCATAACCCCTTATTCCCTTATCGATTAAGAAACCATCTATTTCTGTTTTAAATATATTCAATGTCCCGGCTTCCACAGCTCTCTGAGGCAACGAATTCCACAGATTTACAACCCTCAAAGAGAAGAAATTTCTCCTCATCTCTGTTTTAAATGGGCGGCCCCTTATTCTAAGATTATGCCCTCCAGTTCGAGTCTCCCCCATCAGTAGAAACATCCGCTCTGCATCCACCTTGTCAAGCCCCCTCATAATCTTATATGTTTCAATAAGATCACCTCTCATTCTTCTGAATTCCAATGAGTAGAGGCCCAACCTACTCAACCTTTCCTCATAAGTCAACCCCCTGATCCAGTTTTGGAATCAACCGAGTGAACCTTCTCTGAACTGCCTCCAAAGCAAGTTCTTTCGTAAATATGGAACCTAAAACTGCATGCAGTATTCCAGGTGTGGCCTCACCAATACCCTGTACAGCTGTAGCAAGACTTCCCTGCTTTTATACTCCATCCCCTTTGCAATAAAGGCCAAGATTCCATTGGCCTTCCTGATCACTTGCTGTACCTGCATACTAACCGTTTGTGTTTCATGCACAAGTACCCCCAGGTGCTTTGAAATCGACATTGCCGCCCTAAGCGAGACCCAGCGGGCAGGGTAAGGCTAGCTCAAGGAACAAAATGGAGGTTACACCTTTTTCTGGAAAGGGAAACCAGAGGCAGAACGCCGCCTCCATGGAGTCGGCTTCGCCATCAAAAACGAGCTGGTCGACCGCCTCAAAGACTCCCCCTGTGGGGCTAACGAACGCCTCATGATGCTTCGACTCACCCTATTCCGGAACCAGTGCGCCACAGTCATCAGTGCGTACGCCCCGACACTCAATGCAACAGATGAGGCCAAAGAGGGTTTTTACTCCAACCTCGAAAAATCCCTGACCTGCATCCCCACGGGCGACAAACTGATCCTCCTCGGCGACTTCAACGCCAGGGTCGGCAAGGACACAGACCTCTGGGGAGGCGTGATTGGCAGAGAGGGGGTAGGGAAAGCCAACTCCAGCAAAATGTACCCTACTCCTGACAAAATGTCTGGCCTATATGTGACTCCAGACCCACAGCAATGTGGTTGACTCTTAACTGCCCTCTATGGTTGAAGAAGACGGCTCACCACCACCTTTTCAAGAGCAATTAAGGACGGGCAGCAAATGCCGGCCCACATCCCATGAACGAATAAAAAAAACCATGGCATACAACAGTCACTCATAGTGAGTGATGTCAGCAGCCAGTGGTTATCATCATGTGCATAATGGTAATATGACACATTCTTATCATAAGAGGGACAATTCATGTCTTTACTCTCCCACAGGTCCATCAAGTGCCCCCAACCACATTGTCCAGCTGGAGGAGGAAGACAACTCCTCAGAAGAAGCTTCATTCTCCATGGGCACCCAGCACCAGCGCAGATACGCACACATTAGTGGGTCCAACGAGGCATACAGTAGTATTGTCACCTAGTGTCGCACACATCACAAATGAGCAAGAGAAGATGGTGCAGCCAGGGACAGCAATGGAGAGACCTTGCCAGAGGGTGTAGGACATTCCAAGCTCTGTTCAGCTGCATGTAGATGCTGACCCTCGGGGGCTGTCGGCAACATGGTTGATCTTGGAGGAGCAGCAACAAATGTGTGAGGTTCTGGCAGCTTTCCAGAACCGATGTGCGTGATTGTCCAGAGAATGGAGGAGTCCATCTCCAACATGAGCAGCACCGTATCACAGGCGATGGCAACGATGTGCTGTTCCACGGAAAGGATGGCCAACTGCATGAAGCAGCTCATATGCCAGTCAAACGAGAACACGCCTGCTGTGAACAACAGATTGCAGACTCTCATTGAATTCATTGCGAGGAGGGAAACCAACATAAAGTTGGGCGTTCATTGCCCCACTGATGTGCAGCAAGGTCTGTCCAGCTCCTTGCTGGCAGAGACGTGCGGGTGGCCCAAGAGAGGGGTGATGGTGAGAGGGGACTTGGAAGGTCTCTGCTGAAAGCGCTCCCACTTCCCCCCCCCCCATTGCTTCCCCCTCAGTCAGAGTCCCACATACTGCCTCGGATCCTGATGGCCGAGCCTCCCGCACAGTTTCAGGAGGAGCAGTCCTTGGCGGGGCCCTGACAAGCCCTGAAACCCAGAGGATATGCACCAAAATGTCAGAAGCAATCACAGCTGGGAAGTGAGCAGCCTGCCTCTACCTCTCCTGAAGCCAAAGGGGTTGTACCTCCCAGAAGCACTCGGAAAAGGCAAAAAGACAGAATTGTAGCTGCACAAGGGTATGCACATCGAAAATGATAGTTATGTTTCAGTTCAATTTATGACAACAATTACATGTATTTCTTTGCACTACTTTCCCTTGTCCATTTTTGTCTGATACCTGAGAAGTGGCTCTGTCACTTGGAGTGAATAGTGAGATATTACGTAACCTCGAGCAATGGAGCTTTGGTTGACTGGAATGGTTTGGTCATTTAAAAAAAGAAAGACTATGGGCTAGAACCTCCACTTTTGTGCTTATCGCACACAATGAATGTTATTTCTGACGTGGGTGGTAAAAAAAGGTTTTCAGATCGCCCATTCTCAAAGCACCTAGTCTCCATTTTTGAAAATGGGCGTTACCGCGAGCGATATGAAATGGGCGCTAGCATTACATTTTTTTGACCTTCTGCCGTAAAGTGTGACCATCCTTAGCAACGGCATGGCAATGCTCGATTCCCATGATTCAGGAGGTCAAGGGTCATCATGACATGCGGGGGTACTGAAGTTTCATGTTCAGCCATGAACTCATTGAATGGCGGTGCAGGCTAGAAGGGCTGAATGGCCTACTCCTGCACCTATTTTCTATGTTTCTAGAAGAGGAGACAGACAGAGAGAGAGAGAGCTCAGAGGGACCGAAGGCGTGTCTGGCTGTGGTGTGGCTGCTTTGGGAGGAAGGAGGGAGACTTTAGAGCTTCACAGCAAGTAGGCAAACAAAAATTAGCTGTTACCAGTCACATATTTGCCCGAATTTGGCCTAAGATGGAGAGAGAGGAGGAGGCATCACAGCAATACAGCACGCTGTGGAGACTGATGCTGGAGAGAGCAGTGAGGTGGGAGAGGAGCACATTGGAGACCGCAAAAGAGCCAGCAGGTTCTCGGATGAGGCAAATGTCTCCCTCCTGCAGGAGGTCGAGTCATGCTGGGATAATTTGACACAGGAGGGCGTGGGAAGCCCACCCCAAAGGCCTACCAGAGGATATGGGCCGAGATAGCAGAGGTGGTCTCGTCGGCCACCAACGAGGTGCATGAGGGCAACCAATGCCGCAAACGATGGAACAACCTTGTGAGATTCGCAAGAGTAAGTATTACATTGATTTACATGTACTTATATATTTATATAATTTGATTTGTAACAGTCATGAGGGACTATCAGCATGACACGAGTGAGGTCTTTCGCTTTCACCGGGAATGTTTTACTCAAAGCCTGCGGTCACAGTATACGTCTTTAGGTAAAGCATGATAATTTTCATAATAATCATGATTACACCTGTTGGATATGTGTTGTATCAGTGTCTGTGACAGTACCTAGTAATGATATCATGCAATGATCTCATGCCATGTCGTCCTGTCAGTTTTTAGAGAAGAAACTATCGACGATGAGGTCTGTGCAGAGGCGAACGGATGGGGGGGGGCCACCAGTCCCCAGCGACATCATTGAGATGGAGGAGCGGGTGCTCACACTCGTGGGGAAGCATCCCCAGACAGCCACCGATGCATTTACAGACCCTGAAGTGATGCCACGTGAGTAAAGCTTACACCATTGCGTGATGTGAAGTCAATAGATGCCACACCCACTCATATCCGAACAATCATATATGATAGATGATTTCGAAAATTGTCATAGAAATAATGCTGGCCGAATGAAAATCATTGCAATGCACCATGTGTTGATGGTCATGAAATGTGATGTATGTGATGATTTTGAGAGTGGTGGTGCTTTTGTCGTGCATATGCTGTGTGTAGCGCTGGACTCACCTTGTGACCCGAGCACCCCCTTCTCCTCTAATAACCTCACTTGTGTTTTTCAGTTCAGCCAACGCAGGCGCGTCCCAAGGCACAGAGGCCAGAAGGTGGGGGCGCATTGCCCAACTCTCCGGATGATCCTACATCTGGTGCTGAGGAGCTCCGATTCTCGCCCGTCAATCTCCGGGTCAGTTCTCCACGGATGAGAGCGCAGACTTCGAGGAACTTGCATCGCCACGCTCCAGAAGCCATTCCACCCCAAGGCCATCTAGTGGTCCTCTGGTCATTCCCACCTCCACCCTGGAGATACCAGCCCCAAGCACCTCGCCACAGGGCACCCTATTTGTCCCCAGGACGGCGCCGACCCCACGGAGGCCTCGTGGACGCGGCAGGTCTGTTCCACGAGCGCCACATGACAGCTGAGAGATGGTACAATTATCCAGGAGGACTGTAGACATTGGTGAGTAGCTCATCGAAGGATTGGGGGGCATATCCCGACAGCTGGCCACCATGACCGCGTACATCCCGTGGGTGGCGTAGGCCCTGGATGCGATAGCCAGGAACACTGCTGGCACAGGCCTTCCAGTAGTCCCCGAGCACGGCACTCCACCCCTAGGTTCCACACCACCACTGTGAACGATTGATGAGAGAAAGGACCAAGATCCTGCTTCTGCATCAGAGAATGTTGCCTCCTCGGCACCCCCCGCTCCCGTATCCGTGCAACGACCACACCTGCCTTCATCCCCCCCAATGAGGCACCGCCTGAGGAGCTCCTCAGCCAGGCGCCGTGGAGCGAGGAGGGGAAGAGGTAGAGGTGGGCAGAAGAAGGGAAAGGGGGAAGGTAAGTGAGGTGCATGTCCGCAGGTGATGGCTGTGTTATATCACCATCTGGGTGTATGCAATTTGTTGTAATGTATGGGGGGAGGGGGCCACCCTCCTGCTTTGCCTTTGTATTCTGTGTTGCTGGACATGTTGAACATTTGATTGATGTCAGTGGTGGAAAAAGTGGGGTGTGGGCAGGGGTTGGGTGTTATTGCCTGTGATACTTATGATTTCAGACCACTGTTGGTATAACATTTTTTTTATTGAACATAACCTTGTTGCGCATTGTCTCCGATATCTACACCATTACACACTAGTGATTCCTTAACATGAAAGGGTTAAATACGACTTAACATCAATCAACATAAACTTTAACTGGCATCAAGATGATGGGCACCATTGATGTCTGAGCTGCAGATACACAGCAGTGTGTCAGCATTGTCACTCACATCAACGCTCTTTCAGGCAAATCATTCAGATATCAGCTCCTCACGTAAGAGTCTTGCAACTATGTAGCCACCACGGGCCCTTTCCTGCGGTTTGGAGAGGTTTGTGGGCATGGTTCCATCGCCAGCCTGATTGTCTGGCCCTAGGTCATCATCCAGCCCCTTGTCCTCCTCTTCCTTTCTCTCCTGAGGTGGAGCATCAGTCCCTTCTGGCAATTCTTGGCCCCTCCTGATAGTTAGGTTGTGCAGCATCGAGCACACGACCACAAATTTACCTACTTGCTCAGGGTTGTATTGTAGCTCCCCTCCTGAGTGGTCAAGACATCTGAAGTGCTGCTTAAGCACAGTTACTGTTTGGTGGCCCCATTGCATTGAAAGTATAATAGCGATTGATCAGAAGCAATGATTTCCTCACTAAAATACACCTACAACAAACCCCCAATAGTCCAGAGTCTGAAAATATGTCTGTTGAGATGTTCACTTCACCCGAGAAGAACTCCAGAGTCAATGCAAACTCCCTCGAAGTTGAGGCAGCCTTTTCAATGAACCGACCTGCGATTTTAAAAATGCCAGCCACACCGCTCGCGTTCGTTCTTTTTCTGGGTGTTTTTTTGGGCGAGCGATATTGTGGGCGATATGTGTGCGAGGTGATGAAAGTGATGGGGGGCGATCTCCTGGATGTTAGTTTTGCCAAATGTGCTCTTTACGACATAAAAAAGTGGGCGGGTGGTATTATTAAATCACGGTGTTAATTCTGTGTGGAAAGTAACGTTAGGTGATATTATGGGCGTTGTCATGTATCTTACATTATTATATATAACTGTATCCTAACATGCTATACATGACTGTAATAAGATATGACCTGTAACCACCAGCATACCTTACCACCAGGGGTGCACTTGCAAGAGACAGGTATATAAGGACAGGTCTCAGGCAAGTGCAGCATTCCAGAGCTGTGAAATAAAGGTGCAGGTCCAGAGTGACCTTGACTTCACTACAAGCCTCGTGTGAATCTGTACTGAGGGGACAGGACTTTACAGGCGTTGATTTCGCCCATTCTGATGATTCCGCCCAAAAAAAGTGGGCGGGCAGTAATATTTTTTCCCGACGTTACGCACATGGGGAAAGTAACGCTCAGCGATAAGTTTCCTAAAAGTGCCCGTCAGTTTCCATTTTGTGCCAAAATGGGCGATATATGGCCGTTATACATCACTTCGGTGGTAAAATGGGCGTTAGGTGGGGGTTAAGCATGCAAAAAAAGTGGAGGTTCTAGCTCTTGGATTTATATAGCGCCTTCCACGACCACTGGACGTCGCAAAGCGCTTTATAGTCAATGAACTACTTTTTGGAATGTGATCACTATTGTAATGCTGGAAACGCGGTGGCCAATTTGCACACAGTAAGCTCCCTCAAACAGCAATGTGATAATGACCAGATAATCTGTTTTTTTAAAAATTGTTGATTGAGGGATAAATATTGGCCAGGACACCGTGGATAACTCTTCTTCGAAATAGTCCCATGGGATCTTATACATCCATCTAAGAGGTCTCATCTGAAAGACTTCACGGTTGACAGTGTAGGCTACCTCAGCACTGCAATGGAGTGTCAGCCTAGATTACTCTGTACTCAAGTCCCTGGAGTGGAATTTGAACCCACAACCTTCTGGCTCAGAGGCGAGTGTGCTATCCACTGAGCCACAACTGACACTGTTTTAGAACTGCTTTGTGGAGTTTGTGGGGGAGGGGGAGAAGTTGGTACAGCATCTTGGAGCCAAATGGGTGCACTGGAGCAACTTTAGTTCACCTGAGATTCCTCCTCCTCCTCCTCCGCATGTTCCACCTGTTCCTCCTCCTCTGAAGAGACTGTGCGCTCTGCGCCTTGCTCCTCCTGCAGCTCCAGTCCTCACTGCTGCGCTATGTTGTGCAGTTCGTAGCATGTGACGATGATTCTGGAGACCCTGGCTGGTGCATACTGAGGGGCCCCTCCAGATGTGTCACGGCATCTGAAGCGCATCTTCAGCATGCTGATTGCGTACTCTACGACACATCTGATGGACATGTGGTTTTCATTATATTGCTCCTCAGCTCATTGCTTGGCCGCCTCAAGGGTGTCTCCAAGCAGCCAGGTGCTAAGTCTGTTTGGAGAGCTGAGGGAGAGTGGACTGGCGCAGGACAAGAGTCATGGCAGATCCCAGGGAATCTGGCACACACATGCATGATGATCTTTGTGTGGTTGCAGACGAGCTGCCCCTTGAGGGAGTGGAAATCCTCCTGGTTTACAAAAACTCCTGGGTGATCTGCGGGGGTGCCTTGATGGCCACACGTGTGCAGTCGATGAGGTCCTGCCCCTGTGGGAAGCCAGCCAGAGCCGCAAAGCCCAGCACCCGCTCAGTCTGTCTGGCTTCATCAGTGGCAATGTTTACATAAGTGGCAGACTTGTGGAACATGGCATTGGTCAGCTGGGTGATGCATTGGTGGGCGGCTGACTGTGAGATCCTGCAAAATGTCTGCTGCAGATCCGTGGAAGGAGCCAGAGGTGAAGAAGCTGAGGGCGGTGGTGGTTTTGACAGCCACTGATAAGATGTGCCCATCACGTCCTCTGGTCAGCAGGTCGCCTTCCAGCAGGCTACAACTGTCTGCCATGACCTGACCCATTCCACTGAGCCTCCTGAAGCCCTGCTGTTCAGTCCTGTCCCGGAAGCTCATCCTGTATATCCTGTGTTGGGGGTATCGCCTCTGGTGCGGTGCAACCCTGCGCTGATCGCCTCTCTCCTGTTGCTGTTGTTGTTGCTGCTGCTGGTGTGGCTTGTGCTGTTGGAGATGGGCTCATCTTGATCCAAATCTGAGGTCTAAGGTTAAACAGCGTAAGTGGCAACTATGCTGATCTGATCAATGCCAGGTAAGGTGGAGCCACAATCCTCCAATGGAGTGAGAGTGGTTTCCAAGGTTACAGAAATCACCTACAAACTCCTGTAAGCAAAACCCTTGCACAAAATGGAGTCAGCAAGAGCCTTTCCCTTTGGCAAGGAAGCAGGTGTAAGCTGCGTGTATTTATGTGCTTTTTCCGGCTGACACTTAATGAAGTAGCACAATGGCCATTGAGCTCCCACCTTCCCTTCACAGACGAGATTCCTGAGGTCCATGAATCCCATGCGCTACCAGTTAAAGTTGGAACCTCACCTTAAAAAGGTTGTTAAGGGTCTCTTTCATCATAGGCAGTCCTTTGAAATCGAGGAAGACTTGCTTCTAAATGTGAGTTCTCAGGTGACTGTACAGTCCAATACGGGAATTACAAACTCTATCACAGGTGGGACAGACAGTGGTTGAAGGAAAGGGTGGGTGGGGAAAGTGTCTCTAAACAAGCCATTAAGCACCTCAATGAGGTCGCACGCCTCCCCCGGGCGTGTCCATGGTGTGCCATTCAACGCGGAGGTCGACGGGATCCCGACGCGCTATCAATTTCAGCGCTGTTAACTGACGACTCGCTCCCAAACCTGCATGCTCTGCACTGTGAAAATACTGGTCTGTTTCGCTGTTGTCCCTTTTTGCACTCAACAAAACAGAGGTGTGATAATTAGCTGGCTTCAAAATTCAACTGGTGTGCTCTTTCTATTATTTAACTATTCATTTAAGTATTAACTGCTAATCCAGAGATGTGAGTTCAAAACGCACCGTGATCAATTAAATCAATCTGGAATAAAAAGCTAGTATCAGTAATGGTGACCATGAAACTTTAGGGAAGAAAATCTGCTGCCCTTACCCAGTCTGGGCCTATATGTGACTCCAGACTCACAGCAATGTGGTTGACTCTTAACTGCCCTCTGAAATAACCCAGCAAGGCATTCAGTTGCATCAAACCGCTACAAAAATGTACAATAAGAATAAAACCAGTGGAGCGCCCACCATCAACCTAGGTATCGAATTTAGGCACAACAACAGCACACCCAACCCAACTGACCCTGCAAAGTCCTCCTCACTAACACCTGGGGATTTGTGTGTAAATTGGGAGAGCTGTCCCACAAACAAGTCGAACAACAGGCTGACATAGTCATACTTACAGAATCAACCTTTCAGCCAAGGTCCCAGACTCCTCCATCACCATCTCTGGGTATGTCGTGTCCCACCGGCAGGACAGACCCACCCGAGGTTGCGGCACAGTGGTATACAGTCGGGAGGGAGTTACCCTGTGAGTCCTCAACATTGACTCCGGATCCCATGAAGTCTCATGGCATCAGGTCAAATACTGGCTAGGAAACCTCCTGCTGATTAGCACCTATAGCCCTCCCTCAGTTGAATCAGTACGTCCCCGTGTTGAACACCACTTGGAAGTAGCACAGTGGACAGTAAGGGCACAGAATGTACTCTGGGTAGGGGATGTCAATATCCATCACCAAATGTGGCCGGTAGCACCAGTACTGACCAAGCTGGTCATGTCATGAAGGACATAGCTACCAGATTGAGCTTGTGGCAGGTGGTGAAGGAACTAACACGAGGAAAAACTCTACTGACCAATCTATCTGTTACAGACGCTTCTGTCCATGATGGAACTGATGGAAGGTGCCGTCAACATAACTATCAAGCGATACTTACTCACCAATAACCTGCTCACCGATGCTCAATTTGGGCTCTGCCGGAACCACTCGGCTCCAGACCTCATTACAGCCTTGGTCCAAACATGGACAAAAGAGCTGAATTATAGAGGTGAGGTGAGAGTGACTGCCCTTGACATCAAGGCAGCATTTGGCTGAGTGTGGCATCAAGAAGCTCTAGTAAAACTGAAGTCAATCAGGGGTGAAAACTCTCCACTGGCTGGAGTCATACCTAGCACAAAGGAAGATGGTTGTGGTTGTTGGAGGCCAATAATCTCAACCCTGGACATTGCTGCAGGAGTTCCTCAGGGCAGTGTCCTAGGCCCAACCATCTTCAGCTGATCATCAATGACCTTTCCTCTATCTTAAGGTCAGAAGTGGGGATGTTCGCTGATGAATGCATAATGTTCAGTGACATTAGCAAACCCTCAGAAAATGAAGCAGTCCATGCCTGCATGCAGTAAAACCTTGGTCGACATTCAGTCTTGGGCTGATAAGTGGCAAGTAACATTCACGGCAAAAAAGTGCCAGGTAATGACTATTTCTAATAAGAGAGAATCTAACCACTGGACCTTGATATTCAACAGCATACCCATCGCTGAATCCCCCACCATCAACATCCTGGGAATTCACCATTGACCAGAAACTTAACTGGACCAGCCTCATAAATACTGTGGCTGCAAGAGCGGGTCAGAGGCTGGGTATTCTTCAGCGAGTGCCTCACCTCCTGACTCCCCAAAGCCTTTCCACCATCTACAAGGCACAAGTCAGGAGTGTGATGGAATACGCTCCACTTGCCTGGATGAGTGCAGCAGCAACAATACTCAAGAAGCTCAACACCATCCAGGACAAAGCAGCCCGCTTGATCTGCACCCCCATCCACCACCTTAAACATTCAGTATGCACTGTAGCAACTTGCCAAGTCTTCTTCGACAACACCTCCCAAACCCCTACCACCTGGAAGGACAAGCAGGTGAATAGTAATTCCAGCCCCTCCAAGTCACACACCTTCCTGACTTGGAAATATATCATTGTTCCTTCATTATTGCCTAGTAGGAATCCTGAAACTCCCTACCTCACAGCACTGTTGGAGTACCTTCACCACACGGACTGCAGTGGTTCAAGAAGGTGGCTCACCACCACCTTCTGAAGGACAATCAGGGATGGACACATAATCACATGTAATAGAAATCATTACTGATCTTAATTTACTCTGACACACCCAATAATGTTTGGCTTAATTCTACTTCCTTAATATCTGTGCTTACTTCATAATGCAAACAATGACTGATCGATGATAACACCTAAAGTCCATTTTACTCTTCGAAAACAATTTTTCACTGAGCACCATTAGCTTAAAAATATTTGTTACTGCGTCAATAGTTTCACACGTATCAAGATATGAGCTCACAGGGTTGAGGGTGATATATTAGCATGGATAGAGGATTGGCTAACTAACAGAAAACAGAGAGTCAGGATGAATGGGTAATGTTCCAGTAACTAATGGGGTACCACAGGGATCGGTGCTGGGTCCTCAACTATTTACAATCTATATTAATGACTTGGATGAAGGGACCGAGTGTAATGTAGCCAAGTTTGCTGATGATATAAAGATAGGTAGGAAAGCAAGTTGTGAGGAGGACACAAAGGGATATAGACAGGCTAAGTGAGTGGGCAAACATTTGGCAGATGGAGTATAATGTTGGAAAGTGTGAGGTTATCCACTTTGGCAGGAAAAATAAAAAAGCAAATTATTATTTAAATGGAGAAAGTTTACAAAGTGCTGGAGTACAGAGGGATCTATGGGTCCTTGTGCATGAAACATAAAAAGTTAGTATGCAGGTACAGCAAATAATCAGGAAAACAAATGGAATGTTGGCCTTTATTGCAAGGGGGATAGAGTATAAAAGCAGAGAAGTCCTGCTACAACTATACAGGATATTGGTGAGGCCACACCTGGAGTACTGCGTACAATTTTGGTCTCCTTATTTAAGGAAGGATATACTTGCATTGGAGGCTGTTCAGAGAAGGTTCACTAGGTTGATTCCGGAGATGATGGGGTTGATTCATGAAGAAAGGTTGAGCAGGTTGGGCCTATACTCATTGGAGTTTTGAAGAATGAGAGGTGATCTTATTGAAACATATAAGATACTGAGGGGGCTCGGCAAGGTAGATGCAGAGAGGATGCTTCCACTCATGGAGGAATCTAGAAATAGGGAGCATAGTTTAAGAATAAGGTGTCGTTCATTTAGAACTGAGATGAGGAGAAATTTCTTCTCTCAGAGTGTTGTAAATCTATGGAATTCTCTGCCCCAGAGAGCTGTGGAGGCTGGGTCATTGAATATATTTAAGGTGGAGCTAGACAGATTTTTGAGCGATAAAGGAGTTAATGGTTATGGGGAGTGGGCAGGGAAGTGGAGCTGAGCCCAAGATCAGATCAGCCATGATCTTATTAAATGGCGGAGTAGGCTCGAGGGGCCAAATGGCCTACTCCTGCTCCTATTTCTTATGTTCTTATGTATCATTAACAGAGAGTTTGCCATGTGGAGCTAAAATGAAAATAAAATGTCATTTGTTGACGTTGGCCTATATTTTTCTTCTTTAATAATAATGATTAAAGTGCGTCCCTTTCTGGTCATTAATATCACGTATGGGGGAGAATGGAGGTTGGTCTTCCCTGTTGAATTAGTTCTTCTCAAATTCTACATTCTTCCCCAACAGAAACTGGCTAGTCACCGTGTACGTGTACAGATTTCCTTCAAAGTGTTATTGCCTCTCAAATCTGTGTGCTCATTTTCCCCTCAACTCCATATTTCAATGTCTCCAATCAGGCTTCCGCCCCAGCTTCAGCACTCAAGCAACCCTTATCATCGTCACAAATAACATCCTCTGTGACTGTGACCATAGTGCACTATCTCTCCTCGTCCTTCTGCAATAGTTACAGAATCTTTGAAATGGTTGTCTGTACCATCCCCCTTCCAATGTTTCTCCTGCATTGTCCAGCAGGGTGGGATTGCCCTCGCTTGGTTCCACTCTTACCTATCCAATTGTAGCAAGAGGATTTCCTGAAAGGCTTCTCTTGCCGCCCGCGCACTGTAACCTCTGGAATCCCTCATGGATGTATCCTTGGTCTCCATCTCTTCCTCATCTATGGGGAACGGTAGCATAGTGGTAATGTTACTGGACTAGTAATCCAGACACCTGGACTAATGAACCGGAGACGTGAGTTCAAATCCCACCACAGCAGCTGGGGAATTTAAATTCAGTTAAATTAATCTGGGTTAAAAAGTTAGTATCAGTAGTGATGACCATGAAACTACTGGATTATTGTAAAAACCCACCTGGTTCCTTAATGCCCTTTAGGGAAGAGGAAATCTGCTGTCCTTACCCAGTCTGGCCTATTTGTGACTCCAGACCCAGACCAATGGGTTGATGCTAAATGGCCTAACAAGCCACTCGTGGGCAATAAATGTTGGACTTGTCAGTGACACCCACATCTAATGAATTTAAAAAAAAATACTGTCCCTTGGAAACATCATCTGAAGACATGATGTCAGGTTCCACAAGTACACTGTCAACACCCAGGTCTATCTCTCGTGACACCTCCACTGCCTGTGTTGTCAGACTGCTTGTTCAATATCCAGTCCCAGATGAACCAGAATTTCCTCCAGCTAACCATTAGGAAGCCAGAAGCCATTGTCTTCTGCCTTCCACCACTAACTTTGTGTCCTTGCCAAATATTCCCTAAGCTCTAGAATTCTCTACCTCTTTGACCAAGCTTTTAGTCATCCCTCCTATTATCTCCTATTGGCTCGGTGTCAATTTTTGTCTGATTATGTTCCTGTGAAGCTCTTTAGGAAGTTTCTCTATCTTAAATTAGCTATTAAATATCTGGTCTTGGGTTGCCTCCAGGAGATAATTTAACAACCTGAGGACCTTCCCAAAGCACTTTAAAGCCAACTAAGTTCTTTTGAAGTATAGTCACTGTTGTTATTAGGAAACACAGCAGACAATTTGCGCACAGCAAACTCTCACAAACAGCAATGTGTGATAATGACCAGATAATCTGATTTAGTGATGTTAGTTGGGGGACAGATATTGACCGGGACACCGAAAAAACTCCCCTGCTCTTCTTCTAAGGTGCCGTGGGATCTTTTACGTCTAACTGCAAGGGCAGATGGGTCTTCAGTTTAACGACTCATCCAAAAGAAGGCACTTCAAACAGTGCAGCACTCCCTCAGTAGGAGTGTCAGCCTAAATGTTGTGCTCATGCCTCTGGAATGGGACATGAACCACAACCCTCTGACTCAGACAAGAGTGCTACCAACTGAACCATAATTGAGTGCCTTATCTATGTCGAGCCCATGGCCCATTTCTTACCATTGGGTTGTCTAATTGAAAATGGGTAGAATGGGTTGCCCTTCAACTTTTTGTGCAGGATCGCTTCTGCTGAAGCGAAGACATATTCCCATTTTTTAATCATTTCCTGCGGAACTGTCGGAGAGTGGCGCAGTGCGACAATAAACTCAAGCTACACTCCAAGTTCACTCTGAAGGGCTCAAGCATCTCAAATGAGCCCCTCTAGAAAGCAGCTAGTTTCAGGAAAAGCAAAATTACATTTGCTCCTATCATTGTCCTCGTTTCCACTCGCTCCGAGTCATTCTGATGTGAAATTCGGATTCCTTCTTCAAGCCATGGTGCTTCAGAGTACCTTTAAATGCAGCTATTGCCCGCTCCTTAACTCTATATTAAAGTAAATCTGTAACAGTCTTTCTAAGAAATTAATAAACCATTGAAGAGTTAATGGCAACTTGGCCACTATTATTCAGGATAGTTCTCAGCAAATGTTGTCTTGGAGATACTACTCATGACATCATAGCCTGTGATGGTCAGAGTTGAAAGATGTCATAAACAGGTGTTCCTCCCAACTCATGACACCCTTAGCATTCCTTCACCTCTGACCTTCAGAGGCCGTTCTAGCATCTTTGCATACATGTCAGCCTCTACAATTAGCAAGTGTCGAACAAACCAAGCTCAAAAAGAGCAGACGCAGGGCTGAGAAAGCATCTCGAGAACTAACCTCCAATATAAGTTTCTAGGTTATAGTATCCAATTTTGAGCACCGCACAGATTTAAAATAATTGGCAAAAAAATAACGGAGGAGGGGGGGGTGGCGGGGGGAGATGAGGAGTATCTTTTTTACTCGGCGAGTTTTTGTGATCTGGAATGCACTGCCTGAAGGGCTGGTGGAAGCAGATTTAATAGTTACATTCAAAAGGAAATTGAAGAAATATTTGAAAAGGAAAAATTTGCAGGACTATGGGGAAAGAGCAGGGGAGTGAGACTAATTGGAGCGCTCTTTCAAAGAGCTGGCACAGGCAGGATTGGAGAATGGCCTCCTTCTGTGCTGTATCATGCTGATTTCTACAATAAGTTTAGGTTTTGTGAAAATAACTCACAAGCGACTGTTGGTTTCGGTACCCAATTTCAGAAGGTGGCATATATTTGAACACAAACAGTCAGCTAGGCTTACACACGTGTACACAATGTGAACACGTGAAAAAGGACAGGGAAAGACAAGCAGGGCAGTCTAGCATGTGTCATTGTGGCGTGGCACACACACACACACACACACACACACACACACACACAGAGTCATGCAATTTCCTTAGGGAAGCAAAAAAAACCCAGGGACATAAACCTTGGGCCAATTTAGGGAAAAAACTGGGGATTTCCTCTCTAAAAGCAATCAAGCTCCAGGGGACCACGCCGACTGAGTGACGTGACTCTCGATAACACAGCCCCTGTGGCTGATGAGCTCCTCCCGGAGTCACAGTGCGGATTTTGTCCTCTTTGGAGTACAACGGACATGATTTTTTACAGCGCAACAGCCGCAAGAAAAATGCAGGGAACAGCACAAACCCTTGTACATGGCCTTCTTTGACTATACAAAAGCCTTTGACACTGTCAACCACGAGGGACCATGCAGCATCCTCCTCCGTTTCGGCTGCCCCCAAAAGTTCGGCACCATCCTCCGTCTGCTCCACGACAACATGAAGCACTGACCACACTCGACCAGCTTCGCTGGACGGGCCACATTGTTCGCATGCCTGACACAAGACTCCCAAAGCAAACACTCTACTCGGAACTCCTACATGGCAAGTGAGCCCAAGGTGGGCAGAGAAAATGTTTCAAGGACACCCTCAAAGCATCCTTGATAAAATGCAACATCCCCACTGACACCTGGGAGTCCCTGGCCAAAGACCACCCTAAGTGGAGGAAATGCATTCGGTGGAAACATAGAAACATAGAAAATAGTTGCAGGAGTAGACCATTCGGCCCTTCGAGCCTGCACCGCCATTCAATGAGTTCAAGGCTGAACATGCAACTTCAGTACCCCAGTCCTGCTTTCTCGCCATACCCCTTGATCCCCCTAGTAGTAAGGACTACATCTAACTCCTTTTTGAATATATTTAGTGAATTGGCCTCAACAACTTTCTGTGGTAGAGAACTCCACAGGTTCACCACTCTCTGGGTGAAGAAGTTTCTCCTCATCTCGGTCCTAAATGGCTTACCCCTTATCCTTAGACTGTGACCCCTGGTTCTGGACTTCCCCAACATTGGGAACATTCTTCCTGCATCTAACCTGTCTAAATCCATCAGAATTTTTAACGTTTCTATGAGATCCCCTCTCATTCTTCTGAACTCCAGTGAATACAAGCCCAGTTGATCCAGTCTTTCTTGATAAGTCAGTCCCGCTATCCCGGGAATCAGTCTGGTGAACCTTCGCTGCACTCCCTCAATAGCAAGAATGTCCTTCCTCAAGTTAGGAGACCAAAACGGTACACAATACTCCAGGTGTGGCCTCACCAAGGCCCTGTATAACTGTAGTAACACCTCCCTGCCCCTGTACTCAAATCCCCTCGCTATGAAGGCCAACATGCCATTTGCTTTCTTAACAAATTTGTGCAAATAGATGTTAACAAATATGATGTGATTGGGATTACGGAGACGTGGCTCCAGGATGATCAGGGCTGGGAACTCAACATCCAGGGGTATTCAACATTCAGGAAAGATAGAATAAAAGGAAAAGGAGGTGGGGTAGCATTGTTGGTTAAGGAGCAAATTAAGGCAATAGTTCGGAAGGACATTAGCTTGGATGATGTGGAATCTATATGGGTAGAGCTGCAGAATACCAAAGGGCAAAAAACGTTAGTGGGAGTTGTGTACAGACCTCCAAACAGTAGTAGTGATGTTGGGGAGGACATCAAACATGAAATTAGGGGTGCGTGCAATAAAGGTGCAGCAGTTATAATGGGTGACTTTATTATGCACATAGATTGGGTTAACCAAACTGGAAGCAATACGGTAGAGGAGGATTTCCTGGAGTGCATAAGGGATGGTTTTTTAGACCAATATGTCGAGGAACCAACTAGGGGGGAGGCCATCTTAGACTGGGTGTTGTGTAATGAGAGAGGATTAATTAGCAATCTCGTTGTGCGAGGCCCCTTGGGGAAGAGTGACCATAATATGGTGGAATTCTGCATTAGGATGGAGAATGAAACAGTTAATTCAGAGACCATGGTCCAGAACTTAAAGAAGGGTAACTTTGAAGGTATGAGGCGTGAATTGGCTAGGATAGATTGGCGAATGATACTGAAGGGGTTGACTGTGGATGGGCAATGGCAGACATTTAGAGACCGCATGGATGAACTACAACAATTGTACATTCCTGTCTGTCGTAAAAATAAAAAAGAGAAGGTGGCTCAACCGTGGCTATCAAGGGAAATCAGGGATAGCATTAAAGCCAAGGAAGTGGCATACAAATTGGCCAGAAATAGCAGCGAACCCGGGGACTGGGAGAAATTTAGAACTCAGCAGAGGAGGACAAAGGGTTTGATTAGGGCAGGGAAAATGGAGTACGAGAAGAAGCTTGCAGGGAACATTAAGATGGATTGCAAAAGTTTCTATAGATATGTAAAGAGAAAAAGGTTAGTAAAGACAAACGTAGGTCCTCTGCAGTCAGAATCAGGGGAAGTCATAACGGGGAACAAAGAAATGGCGGACCAATTGAACAAGTACTTTGGTTCGGTATTCACTGAGGAGGACACAAACAACCTTCCGGATATAAAAGGGGTCGGAGGGTCTCGTAAGGAGGAGGAACTGAGGGAAATCCTTATTAGTCGGGAAATTGTGTTGGGGAAATTGATGGGATTGAAGGCCGATAAATCCCCAGGGCCTGATGGTCTGCATCCCAGAGTACTTAAGGAGGTGGCCTTGGAAATAGTGGATGCATTGACAGTCATTTTCCAACATTCTATTGACTCTGGATCAGTTCCTATGGAGTGGAGGGTAGCCAATGTAACCCCACTTTTTAAAAAAGGAGGGAGAGAGAAAACAGGGAATTATAGACCGGTCAGCCTGACATCGGTAGTGGGTAAAATGATGGAATCAATTATTAAGGATGTCATAGCAGTGCATTTGGAAAGAGGTAATATGATAGGTCCAAGTCAGCATGGATTTGTGAAAGGGAAATCATGCTTGACAAATCTTCTGGAATTTTTTGAGGATGTGTTATATTTGGACTTTCAGAAGGCTTTCAACAAGGTCCCACACAAGAGATTAATGTGCAAAGTTAAAGCACATGGGATTGGGGGTAATGTGCTGACATGGATTGAGAACTAGTTGTCAGACAGGAAGCAAAGAGTAGGAGTAAATGGGGACTTTTCAGAATGGCAGGCAGTGACTAGTGGGGTACCGCAAGGTTCTGTGCTGGGGCCCCAGCTGTTTACACTGTACATTAATGGTTTAGACGAGGGGATTAAATGTAGTATCTCCAAATTTGCGGATGACACTAAGTTGGGTGGCAGTGTGAGCTGCAAGGAGGATTCTATGAGGCTGCAGAGCTACTTGGATAGGTTAGGTGAGTGGGCAAATGCATGGCAGATGAAGTATAATGTGGATAAATGTTAGGTTATCCACTTTGGTGGTAAAAACAGAGAGACAGACTATTATCTTAATGGTGACAGATTAGGAAAAGGGGAGGTGCAAAGAGACCTGGGTGTCATGGTACATCAGTCATTGAAGGTTGGCATGCAGGTACAGCAGGCGGTTAAGAAAGCAAATGGCATGTTGACCTTCGTAGCGAGGGGATTTAAGTACAGGGGCAGGGAGGTGTTGCTACAATTGTACAGGGCCTTGGTGAGGCCACACCTGGAGTATTGTGTACAGTTTTGGTCTACTAACCTGAGGAAGGACATTCTTGCTATTGAGGGAGTGCAGCGAAGGTTCACCAGACTGATTCCCGGGATGGCGGGACTGACCTATCAAGAAAGACTGGATCAACTGGGCTTGTATTCACTGGAGTTCAGAAGAATAAGAGGGGACCTCATAGAAACGTTTAAAATTCTGACGGGGTTAGACAGGTTAGATGCAGGAAGAATGTTCCCAATGTTGGGGAAGTCCAGAACCAGGGGACACAGTCTAAGGATAAGGGGGAAGCCATTTAGGACCGAGATGAGGAGGAATTTCTTCACCCAGAGAGTGGTGAACCTGTGGAATTCTCTACCACAGAAAGTTGTTGAGGCCAATTCACTAAATATATTCAAAAAGGAGTTAGATGAAGTCCTTACTACTAGGGGAATCAAGGGGTATGGTGAGAAAGCAGGAATGGGGTACTGAAGTTGCATGTTCAGCCATGAACTCATTGAATGGCGGTGCAGGCTGGAAGGGCCGAATGGCCTACTCCTGCACCTATTTTCTATGTTTCTATGTTTCTATAACCGCCTGCTGTACCTGCATGCCAACCTTCAATGACTGATGTACACCCAGGTCTCGTTGCACCTCCCCTTTTCCTAATCTGTCACCATTCAGATAATAGTCTGTCTCTCTGTTTTTACCACCAAAGTGGATAACCTCACATTTATCCACATTATATTTCATCTGCCATGCATTTGCCCACTCACCTAACCTATCCAAGTCACTCTGCAGCCTCATAGCATCCTCCTCACAGCTCACACTGCCACCCAATTTAGTGTCATTCGCAAATTTTGAGATACTACATTTAATACCCTCGTCTAAATCATTAATGTACAGTGTAAACAGCTGGGGCCCCAGCACAGAACCTTGCGGTACCCCACTAGTCACTGCCTGCTATTATGAAAAGTCCCCATTTACTCCTACTCTTTGCTTCCTGTCTGCCAACCAGTTCTCAATCCATGTCAGCACACTACCCCCAATCCCATGTGCTTTAACTTTGCACATTAATCTCTTGTGTGGGACCTTGTCGAAAGCCTTTTGAAAGTCCAAATACACCACATCAACTGTAAAAAAATTCCAGAAGATTTGTCAAGCATGATTTCCCTTTCACAAATCCATGCTGACTTGGCTGTATCATGTCACCTCTTTCCAAATGCGCTGCTATGACATCCTTAATAATTGATTCCATTTATTTTATCCACTACCGATGTCAGGCTGACCGGTCTATAATTCCCAGTTTTCTCTTTCCATCCTTTTTTAAAAAGTGAGGTTACATTGGCTACCCTCCACTCCATCAGAACTGATTCAGAGTCTATGGAATGTTGGAAAATGACTGTCAATGCATCCGCTATTTCCAAGGCCATCTCCTTAAGGACTCTGGGATGCAGTCCATCAGGCCCTGGGGATTTATCGGCCTTCAATCCCATCAATTTCCCCCAACACAATTTCCCGACTAATAAGGATTTCCCTCAGTTCCTCCTTCTTACTCGACCCTCTGACCCCTTTGATATCCGGAAGGTTGATTGTGTCCTCCTTAGTGAATACCGAACCAAAGTATTTGTTCAATTGGTCAGCCATTTCTTTGCTCCCCGTTATGACTTCCCCTGATTCTGACTGCAGGGGACCTACGTTTGTCTTTACTAACCTTTTTCTCTTTACATATCTATAGAAGCTTTTGCAGTCTGTCTTAATGTTCCCTGCAAGTTTCCTCTCATACTCTATTTTCCCTGCCCTAATCAAACCCTTTGTTCTCCTCTGCTGAGTTATAACAGAAGAACATAAGAATTAGGAACAGGAGTAGGCCATCTCGCCCCTCGAGCCTGCTCCGCCATTCAACAAGATCATGGCTGATCTGGCCGTGGACTCAGCTCCACTTACCCTCCCGCTCCCCGTAACCCTTAATTCCCTTATTGGTTAAAAATCTATCTATCTGTGATTTGAATACATTCAATGAGCTAGCCTCAACTGCTTCCTTGGGCAGAGAATTCCACAGATTCACAACCCTCTGGGAGAAGAAATTCCTTCTCAACTCGGTTTTAAATTGGCTCCCCGTATTTTGAGGCTGTGCCCCCTAGTTCTAGTCTCCCCATCCAGTGGAAACAACCTCTCTGCCTCTATCTTGTCTATCCCTTTCATTATTTTAAATGTTTCTATAAGATCACCCCTCATCCTTATGAACTCCAACGAGTAAAGACCCAGTCTACTCAATCTATCATCATAAGGTAACCCCTTCATCTCCGGAATCAGCCTAGTGAATCGTCTCTGTAACCCCTCCAAAGCCAGTATATCCTTCCTTAAGTAAGGTGACCAAAACTGCACGCAGTACTCCAGGTGCGACCTCACCAATACCCTATACAGTTGCAGCAGGACCTCCCTGCTTTTGTACTCCATCCCTCTCGCAATAAAGGCCAACATTCCATTCGCCTTCCTGATTACCTGCTGCACCTGCAAACTAACATTTTGGGATTCATGCACAAGGACTCCCAGGTCCCTCTGCACCACAGCATGTTGTAATTTCTCCCCATTCAAATAATATTCCCTTTTACTGTTTTTTTTTCCAAGGTGGATGACCTCACATTTTCCGACATTGTATTCCATCTGCCAAACCTTAGCCCATTCGCTTAACCTATCTAAATCTCTTTGCAGCCTCTCTGTGTCCTCTACACAACCCGCTTTCCCACTAATCTTTGTGTCATCTGCAAATTTTGTTACACTACACTCTGTCCCCTCTTCCAGGTCATCTATGTATATTGTAAACAGTTGCGGTCCCAGCACCGATCCCTGTGGCACACCACTAACCACCGATTTCCAACCCGAAAAGGACCCATTTATCCCGACTTTCTACTTTCTGTTAACCAGCCAATTCTCTATCCATGCTAATACATTTCCTCTGACTATGCGTACCTTTATCTTCTGCAGTAACCTTTTGTGTGGCACCTTATCGAATGCCTTTTGGAAATCTAAATACACCACATCCATCGGTACACCTCTATCCACCATGCTCGTTATATCCTCAAAGAATTCCAGTAAATTAGTTAAACATGATTTCCCCTTCACGAATCCATGTTGCGTCTGCTTGATTGCACTATTCCTATATAGATGTCCCGCTATTTCTTCCTAAATTTCTCCCAGTCCCCTGGTTCGCTGCTATTTCTGGCCAATTTGTATGCCACTTCCTTGGCTTTAATACTATCCCTGATTTCCCTTGATAGCCACGGTTGAACCATCTTCCCTTTTTTATTTTTACGCCAGACAGGGATGTACAATTGTTGTAGTTCATCCATGCAGTCTCTAAATGTCTGCCATTGCCCATCCACTGTCAACCCCTTAAGTATCATTCGCCAATCTAACCTAGCCAATTCACGCCTCATACCTTCAAAGTTACCCTTCTTTAAGTTCTGGACCATGGTCTCTGAATTAACTGTTTCATTCTCCATCCTAATGTAGAATTCCACCGTATCATGGTCACTCTTCCCCAAGGGGCCTCGCACAACAAGATTTCTAATTAATCCTTTCTCATTACACAACACCCCGACTAAGATGGTCTCCCCCTAGTTGGTTCCTCGACATATTGGTCTCGAAAACCATCCCTTATGCATTCCAGGAAATCCTCCTCCACCGTATTGCTTCCAGTTTGGTTAGCCCAATCTATATGCATATTAAAGTCACCCATGATAACTGCTGCACCTTTATTGCATGGACCCCTAATTTCCTGTTTGATGCCCTCCCCAACATCGCTACTACTGTTTGGAGGTCTGTACACAACTCCCACTAACGTTTTTTGCCCTTTGGTGTTCTGCAGCTCTACCCATATAGATTCCACATCATCCAAGCTAATGTCCTTCCTAACTATTGCATTAATCTCCTCTTTAACCAGCAATGCTATCCCACCTCCTTTTCCCTTCATTCTATCCTTCCTGAATGTTGAATACCCTTGGATGTTGAGTTCCCAGCCCTGATCATCCTGGAGCCACGTCTCTGTAATCCCAATCACATCATATCTGTTAACATCTATTTGCGCGGTTAATTCATCCACTTTATTACGGATACTCCTTGCAGTAAGACACAAAGCCTTTCGGCTTGTTTTTTTAACACCCTTTGTCCTTTTAGAATGATGATGTAGTGTGGCCCTTTTTGTTTCTTGCCTTTGTTTACTCGGCCTTCCACTATTGCTTTTTACCTTTCTACCATCTGTTTCTGACTCCATATTACTTCGCCCTGTCTCGCTGCATAGGTTCCCATCCCCCTGCCATATTAGTTTAAACACTCCCGAACTGCTTAGCAAATGTTACCCCTAGGACATCAGTTCCAGTCCTGCCCAAGAGCAGACCGTTCCTTTTGTACAGGTCCCACTTCCCCCAGAATTGGTTCCAATGTCCCAGGAATTTGAAATCCTCCCTCTTGCACCACTGCTCAAGCCACGTATTTATCTAACTATCCTGCTCCCTCTACTCTGATTAGCATGTGGCACTGGTAGCAATCCAGAGATTGCTACCTTTGAGGTCCTACTTTTTAATTTAACTCCTAGCTCCCTAAATTCAGCTTGTAGGACCTCTTCCCGCTTCTTACCTCGAGCATGCAGAAACCAAAAGCAGGCAGCGGAAGCAGTGTGCAGCAAACCAGTCCCACCCACCCTTTCCTTCAACGATTGTCTGTCCCACCTGTGACAGAGACTGTAATTCCCGTATTGGACTGTTCAGTCACGTAAGAACTCATTTGTAAAGTGGAAGCAAGTCTTCTTCGATTTCGAGGGACTGCCTATGATGATGATGATATGCTTGCCAGACTCAAGAACTCATCCAGGACCCTTCCTAATGGTTGCAGTGAAGCTGCACTCGCTGCAAGTGCTGATAGTTTGTTCTCGAGATCAGCGACTCTCTGTGAAAAGCAGTACCCTCTAACATCTGACCTAGTTCAATGGTTTTATAGCTTATACGTACATCCTCTGGTCCTTCCTAACTTATCTAGCTCAAATAGTCTGTCTACTGGGATCATTTTAAAGACCTCATTTTAAAGACCAGTTAGCCTAACATCTGTCGTTGGGAAAATGCTGGAATCCATTATTAAGGAAGCAGTAGCGGGACATTTGGAAAAGCATGATTGAATCAAGCAGCGTCAGCATGGTTTTATGAAAGGGAAATCATGTTTGACAAATTTGCTGGAGTTCTTTGAGGATGTGACGAGCAGGGTGGATAAAGGGGAACCAGTGGATGTGGTGTATTTGGATTTCCAGAAGGCATTCGATGAGGTGCCACATATAAGGTTACTGCACAAGATAAAAGTTCATGATAGGGTTGGGAGTAATATATTAGCATGGAGAGAGGATTGGCTAACTAACAGAAAACACAGAGTCGGAATAAATGGGTCATTTTCCAGTTGGCAAACAGTGACTAGTGGGGTGCCGCAGGGATCTGTGCTGAGGCCTCAATTATTTACAATCGATATTAATTATTATATATGTAAACTTGTATTTATTCTGTACAGCCACCATAGGGCTCATCCCCTGAAGTTCCAAGGGATCCCATAATCCCTTTGGAGTACAGGTATTTAAGCAGGCCTGACAGATTGGAGAGGCACTCTGGAGACCTGCAATAAAAGAGGTCACACTTTACTTTGAGCTCACAGTGTTCAGTCTGACTCTTTCTCCATACATAACAAGTAGTGTAACTATTTACAATGTGAGTCGATCTGGGGCCCTTCTTGCCCTGGTTGATCGTCTCGGTGTGAAAGCTGGTATTGTTGAATCATTTGTTGGGTCCTGCTGGGCTGCTGTGGATGATGGGTTCTGCTTTGTGGTCAACTATGGTGCCGGTTGCCACTGGTGTGTATGTTGGGGGATCAAAAATAGTAGGGTCCAAGATGGGTTGCTCAGGATAGTCCGTGAATCTGAGTTTGATTTGGTCCAAGTGTTTCCGGTGAATGAGTCCATTTGAAAGTTTGACCTGAAACACCCTGCTCCCCTCTTTGGCCACGATAGTGCCGGGAAGCCACTTGGGACCTTGTCCATAATTCAATACAAATACAGGATCATTGATTTCAATCTTGTGTGACACATTTGCGCTATCATGGTATGTACTTTGTTGAAGCCGCCTGCTCTTTACCTGTTCATGTAGGTCAGGGTGAACTAACGAGAGCCTTGTCTTAAGTGCTCTTTTCATGAGCAGTTCAGCAGGTGGGATCCCAGTGAGCGAGTGGGGTCTTGTGCGATAGCTAAACAGGACTCAGGATGGGCGAGTCTGCAGCGAGCCTTCAGTTACCCTCTACAAGCCTTGTTTGATAGTTTGCACTGCTCTCTCTGCCTGACCATTGGACGCTGGTTTAAGCGGGGCAGATGTGACATGTTTGATCCCATTATTGGTCATGAATTCTTTGAATTCAGCACTGGTAAAACATGGCCCATTGTTGCTCACCAGGACATCGGGTAGGCAAACATGGCCCGCAGGCTTTCAGTAGTGGCAGCTGACGTGCTAGCCAACATTATCTCCATTCAATCCACTTGAAGTACGCATCTACAACCACAAGGAACATTTTACCCAAGAACGGGCCTGCAAAGTCGACGTGTACCCTAGACCACGGTTTGGAGGGACAAGACCATAAACTTAGCGGTGCCTCCCTGGGTACATTGCTTAACTGCGTATAACATGTATTACATCCGTGAACGCAGGACTCTACGTCCGCATCAATACCAGGCCACCACACGTGGGATCTGCCTATCGCTTTCATCAGTACAAAGACTGGGTGGGTAGAAACATAGAAACATAGAAATTAGGTGCAGGAGTAGAACATTCGGCCCTTCGAGCCTGCACCGCCATTCAACAAGATCATGGCTGATCATCCATCCCAGCACCTCCCCCCACGCCCCCTCCATACCCCCCGACCCCCCCAGCCGCAAGGACCACATCCAACTCCCTCCCGAACACACCCAATGAACTGGCATCAACAACTCTCCGCGGCAGGGAACCCCACAGGCCAACAACTCCCCGAGTGAAGTCGTCTCTCCCAATCCCAGCCCCAAACAACCCACCCCTATCTCAAGAGCATGCCCCCACCCCCGGCTCCGGACCCGCCCAACACCGGGAACACTCCCCCCGCACCCAACCCGCTCCGTCCCGTCAGAATCCTTCCCAAATGCCGAACACCCCCGGATGTCGAGCCCCCAGCCCCGGCCACCCCGGAGCCACGCCCCCGCGACGCCAACCACACCACATCCACCAACCGCCATCTGCGCAGTCAACCCGTCCACCCCACTCCGAACACTCCCCGCACCGAGGCACAGAGTCCCCAGGCCCGCCCCTCCAACACACTTCGCCCCCCGCCCCAGACCTTTGCTGCAATGTGGCCCCTCCTGTCCCCCGCCCTGGGTTTCTCCACCCCCCACCTCCACCACTCTCCCCTCCATCCCCCGCACCCGTCTCCCCTCATCTTCCCGCTGCCTCCCCGCACAGGCTCCCATCTTGGGGGCGGTAACCTTCTGGGGCCGGGAATTTTAGCCCCCAGCGTGGAAGTCCTGCTCCCGCCGCAGAATTGGCCTTACCACCCCTCAATGGAAGCGGAGTGCAAATGGTCCCAAAAAGGTTGGGGGTGCACCAGCTTTCCAGCGGTACTGAATTTCAGGCCGAAAAAATCTGCAACGGGATATAGACAGACTAAGTGAGTGGGCAAAAATTTGGCAGATGGAATATAATGTAGGAAAATGTGAGGTTATCCACTTTGGCAGAAATAATAGAAAAGCAAATTATAATTTAAATGGAGAAAAATTGCAAAGTGCTGCAGTACAGAGGGACCTGGGGTCCTTGGGCATGAAACACAAAAAGTTACTATGCCGATACAGCAAGTGATCAGGAAGGCAAATGGAATGTTGGCCTTTATTGCAAAGGGGATGGAGTTTAAAAGCAGTGAAGTCCTGCTACAACTGTACAGGGTATTGGTGAGACCACACCTGCATACAGTTTTGGTCTCCGTATTTAAGGAAGGATATATTTGCATTGGAGGCTGTTCAGAGAAGGTTCACTGGGTTGATTCCGGAGATGAGAGGGTTGACTTATGAAGGTAGGTTGAATAGGTTGGGCCTATACTCATTGGAGTTCAGAAGAATGAGAGGTGATCTTATTGAAACATATAAGATAACGAGAGGGCTCGACAAGTTGGATGCAGAGAGGATATTTCCACTCATAGGGGAAAGTAAAATTAGGGGGCATAGTCTCAGAATAAGAAGCCACCCTTTTAAAACTGAGATGTGAAGGAATTTCTTCTCTCAGAGGGTGGAAAATTTGTGGAATTCTCTGCCCCAGAGAACTGTGGCGGTTGGGTCATCTCAGGATTGCTACCATTGCCACGTGCTAGTCAGAGTAGAAATAGCAGGATAGTTAAGATGAATACGTGGCTTGAGGAATAGTGCAAGAGGGAGGGATTCAAATTCCTAGGACATTGGAACCGGTTCTGGGGGAGGTGGGACCAGTACAAACCGGACGGTCTGCACCTGGGCAGGACCGGAACCAATGTCATAGGGGGAGTGTTTGCGAGTGTGTTGGGGAGGAGTTAAACTAATATGGCAGGGGGATGGGAATCTATGCAGGGAGACAGATGGAAGTAGAATGGGGTAGAAGCAAAGGGTAGAAAAGAGATAGGTAAAAGCAGAGAAATCAAAGGCAAAAGTCAAAAAGGACCACATTACAACATAATGCTAAGGCTCTGTGTCTCAATGCGAGGAGCAGTCATAATAAGTTGGATGAATTAACTGCGCTGACAGCTACTGACGGATATGATGTAATTGGGATTACAGAGACATGGCGCCAGGGTGATCAAGACTGGGAACTCAACATCCAGGGGTATTCAATATTCAGGAAGGATAGACAGAAAGGAAAAGGAGGTGGGGTAGCGTTGCTGGTTAAAGAGGCGATTAACGCAATAGTAAGGAAGGACATTAACTTGGATGATGTGGAATTTGTATGGGTAGAGCTGCGAAACACCAAAGGGCAGAAAATGCTAGTGGGAGTTGTGTACAGACCACCAAACAGTAGCCCAATCTATATGTGGATTAAAGTCACCCATGATAACTGCTGTACCTTTATTGCACGCATCCCTAATTTCCTGTTTGATGCCATCCCCAACCTCACTACTAATGTTTGCGAGACCCTCGGTCCCCTAGTATTTCCGGAAGGTTATTTGTGTCTTCCTTAGTGAAGTCAGAACCAAAGTATTTGTTCAATTGGTCTGCCATTTCTTTGTTCCCCATTATAGAAGTAGTAGTGAGGTTGGGGATGGCATCAAACAGGAAATTAGGGACGCGTGCAATAAAGGTACTGCAGTTATCATGGGTGACTTTAATCCACATATAGATTGGGCTAACCAAACTGGTAGCAATATGTTGGAGGAGAATTTTCTGGAGTGTATAAGGGATGGTTTTCTAGACCAATATTTCGAGGAACCAACTAGAGAGCTGGCCAGCCTAGACTGGATGTTGTGTAATGAGAGAGGCTTAATTAGCAATCTTGTGTGAGGCCCCTTGGGGAAGAGTGACCATAATATGGTAGAATTCTTTATTAAGATGTAGAGTGACACAGTTAATTCAGAGACTAGGGTCCTGAACTTAAGGAAAGGTAACTTTGATGGTATGAGACGTAAATTGGAGAGGATAGACTGGCAAATGATATTTAAAGGGTTGACGGTGGATAGGCAATGGCAGACATTTAAAGAACACATGGATGAACTTCAACAATTGTACATCCTTGTCTGGCGTAATAATAAAACGGGGAAGGTGGCTCAACTGTGGCTAACAAGGGCAATTAGGGATAGTGTTAAATCCAAGGAAGAGGCATATAAATTAGCCAGAAAAAACAGCAAACCTGAGGACTGCGAGAAATTTAGAATTCAGCAGAGGAGGACAAAGGGTTCAATTAGGAGGGGGAAAATAGAGTATGAGAGTAAGCTTGCAGGGAACATAAAAACTGACTGCAAATGCTTCTATAGATATGTGAAGAGAAAAAGATTATTGCAGTCAGAATCAGGTGAATTTATAATGGGGAACAAAGAAATGGCAGACCAATTGAACAAATACTTTGGTTCTGTCTTCACTAAGGAAGACACAAATAACCTTCCGGAAATACTAGGGGACCGAGGGTCTAGCAAGCAGGAGGAACTGAAGGAAATCCTTATTAGTCAGGAAATTGTGTTCGGGAAATTGATGGGATTGAAGGCCAATAAATCCCCAGGCCCTGATAGTCTGCATTCGAGAGTACTTAAGGAAGTGGCCCTAGAAATAGTGGATGCATTGGTGGTCATTTTCCAACAGTCTATAGACTCTGCATCAGTTCCTATGGATTGAAGGTTACCTAATGTAATTCCACTTTTTAAAAAAGGAGGGAGAGAGAAAACAGGGAATTATAGACCGGTTAGCCTGACAGCGGTAGTGGAGAAAATGTTGGAATCAATTATTAAAGATGTAATAGCAGTGGATTTGGAAAGCAGTGACAGGTTCGGTCCAAGTCAGTATGGATTTATGAAAGGGAAATTATGCTTGACAAATCTTCTAGAATTTTTTGAGGATGTAACTAGTAACGTGGGTAAGAGAGAACCATATATATGGTGTATTTGGACTTTGATAAGGCTTTTGACAAGGTCCCACACAAGAGATTAGTGTGCAAAATTAAAGCACATGGTATTGGGGGTAATGTATTGACGTGGATAGAGAACTGGTTAGCAGACAGGAAGCAAAGAGTAGGAATAAACGGGTCCTTTTCAAAATGGCAGGCAGTGACTAGTGGGGTACCGCAAGGTTCGGTGCTGGGACCCCAGCTATTTACAATATACAAGAATGATTTAGACGAAGGAATTGAATGTAATATCTCCAAGTTTGCAGATCACACTAAGCTGGGTGGCGGTGTGAGCTGTGAGGACGATGCTAAGAGGCTACAGGGTGACTTGGAGAGGTTAGGTGAGTGGGCAAATGCATGGCAGAATCAGTATAATGTGGATAAATGTGAGGTTATCCACTTGGGTGACAAAAACAGAAAGGCAGAATATTATCTGAATGGTGACAGATTAGGAAAAGAGGAGATGCAATGAGACCTGGGTGTCATGGTACATCAGTCATTGAAAGTTGGCATGCAGGTACAGCAGGCGATGAAGAAAGCAAATGGCATGTTGGCCTTCATAGCGAGAGGAATTGAGTATAGGAGCAGGGAGGTCTTACTGCAGTTATACAGGGCCTTGGTGAGGCCACACCTTGAATATTGTGTACAGTTTTAGTCTCCTAATCTGAGGAAGGACATTCTTACTATTGAGAGAGTGCAGCGAAGGTTCACCATACTGATTCCCGGGATGGCAGGTCTGACATATGAAGAAAGACTGGATCGACTCGGCTTATATTCACTGGAATTTATAAGAATGAGAGGGGATCTCATAGAAACATAAAATTCTGACGGGATTGGACAGGTTAGATGCAGGAAGAATGTTCCCGATGTTGGGGAAGTCCAGAACCAGGGGTCACAGTCTAAGGATAAAGGGTAAGCCATTTAGGTCCGAGATGAGGAAAAACATCTTCACTCAGAGAATTGTGAACCTGTGGAATTCTCTACCACAGAAAGTTGTTGAGGCCAGTCCGTTAGATATATTCAAAGGGGAGTTAGATGTGGCCCTTACGGCTAAAGGAATCAAGGGGTATGGAGAGAAAGCAGGAATGGGGTACTGAGGTTGCATAATCGCCATGGTCATATTGAATGGCGGCGCAGGTTCGAAGGGCCGAATGGCTACTCCTGCACCTATTTTCTATGTTTCTATGGTTCTAATATATTTAAGGCGGAGATAGACAGATTTTGTGCAATAAGGTAATAAAGGGTTATGGGAAGCGGGCAGGGAAGTGGCGCTGAATCCATGATCAGATCAGCCATGATCTTATTATATGGCGGAGCAGGCTCAAGGGGCCAGGTGGCCTACACCTGCTCCTATTTTTTTACCTTCTTATGTTCAATCATGCCTTCTCTGGAGTACTGTGTGCAGTCTTTGCTTCCTTACTTAGGGAAGGATATACCTGCCTTAGAGGGAGTGCAACAAAGGTTCGCCAGACTGATTCCTGGGATGGGGTAATCTCCTCCAACTCCACAACCCTCCAAGATTTCTGCGCTCCTCCAATTCTGGCATCTTGGGCATCCCCAATTTCAATTGCTGCACTGTTGGTGGCCGTGCCTTCAACTGCCAAGGCCCTAAGCTCTGGAACCCCCTCCCTAAACCTCGTCGCATCTCTTCCTCTCTTTCCTCCTTTAAAAAACTATTATAGCGGTGAGGAGGGATGAAATGTTAGAGGGATCATCAAATGAGGCCACATGGGTCGAATTGAAAAATAAAAAATGGGCGATCACACTGCTCGGCGTGTATTATAGACCCCCAAACAGTGGGAGGGAGATAGAGGAGCAAATATGTAGGCAAATTGCTGTGAAGTCCAAAAACCATAGGGTAGTAATAATAAAAGAATTTTAACTATCCAAATATTGTTTGGGACTAATTTAGTGTGAAGAGTATAGAGGGTGCGGAATTCTTGAAATGCATTCAAGAGAACTTTTTTAGTCAGTACGTAGCAAGCCCAACACCAGAGCGGGAGGTCTTGGATTTAGTTTTGGGGAATGAAGCTGGGCAGGTTGAAGGGTATTAGTGGGAGAGCACTTCAGTGTCAGTGACCATAATTCAGTCAGGTTCAAGTTGGTTATGGTTAAGGACAAGGATAGGCCTGGAATAAAAGTTCCGAATTGGGGCAAAGCTAATTTTGCAAAGTTAAGGAGTGATTTGGCCATAGTGGACTGGAAACAGCTACTTGTGGGAAAATCAGTGTCGGAACAGTGGGAAGCATTCAAGGAGGAAATCCGGAAGGCTCAGGCCAAACATGTGCCCTTAAAGAAAAAGGCTGGGAAAAATATTTCTAGAGGCCCCTGGATGTCTAGGAATTTACAGGGAAGAATTAAGAAAAAAAAGGAGGCTTATGTCATATACCAACGGCTAAATATTATAGAATCTTTGGAGGAACATAGAAAGTTAAGAGGCAAAATTAAAAAGTATATTAGGAATGTTAAGAGAGAGCACGAGAAATTCTTGGACAATAAAATTAAGGAAAATCCTAAGATGTTCTATAAATATATTAAGAGTAAGAGGGTAACTAAAGAAAGGGTAGGGCCTATTAGAGACCATTGTGGGTAATCTTTGTGTGGAGACGGAAGATGTTGGTAGGGTTCTTAATGAATACTTTGCATCTGTTATCACAAAGGAAAGTGGTTTTCAGTATAAGGGGTGTCGCAGTTGTGTGAGGCAGACTGTTTGGGCTGGGTGCTCTTTGCCTTTCCATCATTGTTCATAGGTTGATATGTAACATTTAAGGCTGCTGACCAAGGGCCGTGCAACTCTTTGTCGGACACATTGGGCTGAAATAGCATTGTAAATTTCTATGTTTCGATGTTTCTAAAGGGGCAATGCAGATACTGCTTTCAAGGAGGAGTGTGATATTCTGGATGAAATAAATATAGTGAGAGAGGAAGTATTAAGGGGTTTAGCAGCTTCAAAAGTAGATAAGTCCCCAGGCCCGGATGAAATGCATCCCAGCCTATTGAGCGAAGTAAAAGAGGAAATAGCAGAGGCCTTTCCATCATTTTCCAGTCCTCTTTGGATATGGGAATGGTGCCGGAGGATTGGAGGACTGCTAATGTAGTACCCTTGTTTAAGAAGGGAGAAAGTGATAGGCCGAGTAATTACAGGCCTGTCAGCCTAACGTCAGTGGTGGGAAAATTATTGGAAAAAATCCTGAAAGACAGGATAAATCTGCATTTGGATAGGCAAGGATTAATAAGGGACAATCAGCATGGATTTGTTAAGGGAAGATTGTGTTTGACTAACCTGATTGAATTTTTTCAGCAGGTAACCAAGAGGGTCAATGAGGGTAGTGCATACGATGTAGTTTTTATGGACTTTAGCAAGGCTTTTGATATGGTCATGAAGGTTAAAGCCCATGCGATCTAGGGCAAAGTGGCAAGTTGGATCCAAAAATCGCTTGGAGGTAGGAAGCAAAGGGTAATGATTGATGGATGTTTTTGTGATTGGAAGGATGTTTCCAGTGGGGTTCCGCAGGGCTCAATACTGGGTCCCTTGCTTTTTGTGTTCTATATCAACGATTTAGATTTGAATATAGGGAATATGATTAAGAAGTTTGCAGACGATGGAGAAGAGGCCCAGCAGGGAGTCGGGAGGCGGAGCAGGAGGTCAGAGAGGCCTCCAAGAGACCCAACGTCGGAGAGGAGGCCCAGCAGGGAGTCGGGAGGTGGAGCGGGAGGACGGAGATGCCTAGAAGAGGCCCAACATTGGAGAGGAGGCCCAGCAGGGAGTCAGAAGGTGGAGCGGGAGGTCGGAGAGGCCTAGAAGAGGCTCAACGTCGGAGAGGAGGCCCAGCAGGGAGTCGGGAGGTGCAGCGGGAGGACGGAGACGCCTAGAAGAGGCCCAACGTTGGAGAGGAGGCCCAGCAGGGAGTCAGAAGGCGGAGCGGGAGGTCAGAGAGGCCGAGCCAGTGCAGCTGTAGTGGGGGAGGTAAAAAAGTAGAAAGAAATCGAAAGGTGACGTCACAGCCAAGGGGGTAAGTGATTGGCTGGTGATTGGTAAGTAGTTATTCTTTTTCTTTTCAATATCAGTAAGTAACCTTTCGCATTAATGTTGCCAATTTAAGTTTTTCTAAGGGTTAAGTCACATGTTATGCTCCTCCTGCACTTTGTGGGAAGTCAGGGACTCTTCCGGTGTCCCTGATGACTACATGTGCGGGAAGTGCATCCGTCTGCAGCTCCTGACGGACCACATTGCGGCACTGGAGCTGCGGTGGATTCACTCTGGAGCATCCACGATGCTGAGAATGACGTGAATAGCATGTTTAGTGAGTTGGTCTTACCGCAGGTTAAGGGTACACAGCCAGATAAGGAATGGGTGACCAACAGGAAGAGCAGTGGAAGGAAGGTAGTGCAGGGGTCCCCTGCAGTCATCCCCCTGCAAAACAGATACACCGCTTTGGGTACTGTTGGGGGGAATGACTCACCAGGGAGGAGCAGCAGCAGCCAAGTTCATGGCACCGTGGGTGGCTCTGCTGCACAGGAGGGCAGGAAAAAGAGTGGGAGAACTATAGCGATAGGGGATTCAATTGTTAGTGGAATAGATAGACGTTTCTGCGGCCGCAACCGAGACTCCAGGATGGTATGTTGCCTCCCTGGTGTAAGGGTCAAGGATGTCTTGGAGCGGGTGCAGGGCATTCTGAAAAGGGAGGGTGAACAGCCAGTTGTCGTGGTGCATATAGGTACCAACGATATAGGTAAAACACAGGATGAGGTCCTACAAGGCGCATTTAGGGAGTGAGGAGCTAAATTAAAAAGTAGGACCTCAAAAGTAGCAATCTCAGGATTGCTACCAGTGCCACATGCAAGTCAGAGTAGGAATCGCAGGATAGCTCAGATGAATACGTGGCATGAGGAGTGGTGCATAAGGGAGGGATTCAAATTCCTGGAACATTGGAACCGGTTCTGGGGGAGGTGGGACCAGTACAAACCGGATGGTCTACACCTGGGCAGGACCGGAACCAATGTCCTAGGGGGAGTGTTTGCTAGTGCTGTTGGGGAGGAGTTAAACTAATATGGTAGGGGGATGGGAACCTATGCAGAGAGACAGAGAGAAGTAGAATGGGGGCAGAAGCAAAAGATAGAAGGGAAGAAAAGTAAAAGTGGAGGGCAGAGAAACCCAAGGCAAAAAGCAAAAAGGGCCACATTACAGTAAAATTCTAAAAGGACAAAGTGTGTTAAAAAGACAAGCCTGAAGGCTCTGTGCCTCAATACGAGGAGTATTCGGAATAAGGTGGACGAATTAACTGTGCAGATAACAGTTACCGGGTATGATGTAATTGGCATCATGGAGATATGGCTCCAGGGTGACCAAGGCTGGTAACTCAACATCCAAGGGTATTCAACATTTAGGAAGGATAGACAGAAAGGAAAAGGAGGCGGGGTGGCATTGCTGGTTAAAGAGGAAATTAATGCAATAGTAAGAAAGGACATCAGCTTGGATGATGTGAAATCAGTATGGGTGGAGCTATGGAATACCAAGGAGCAGAAAACGCGAGTGGAAGTTGTGTACAGACCATCAAACAGTAGTAGTAAGGTTGGGGACAGCATCAAACAAGAAATTAGGGATGCATGCAATAAAGGTACAGCATATTGATTGGGCTAACCAAACTGGTAGCAATACGGTGGAGGAAGTTTCCCTGGAGTGTATTAGGGATGGTTTTCTCGACCAATATGTCGAGGACCCAACCAGGGAGCTGACCATCCTAGATTGGGTGATGTGTAATGAGAAAGGACTAATTAGCAATCTTGTTGTGCGAGACCCCTTGGGAAGAGTGACCATAACATGGTAGAATTCTTTATTAGGTTGGAGAGTGTCACAGTTAATTCAGAAACTAGGGTCCTGAACTTAAGGAAAGGTAACTTCGATGGTTTGAGGCGTGAATTGGCTACAATAGACTGGCAAATGATACTTAAAGGATTGACAGTGGATAGGCAATGGCAGACATTTAAAGATCACATGGATGAACTTCAACAATTGTACATCCCTGTCTGGAGTAAAAATAAAACTGGGAAGGTGGCTCAACCATGGCTAACAAGGGAAATTAAGGATAGTGTTAAATCCAAAGAAGAGGCATGTAAATTGGTCAGAAAAAGCAGCAAGCCTGAGGACTGAGAGAAATTTAGAATTCAGCAGAGGAGGACAAAGGGTTTAATTAAGAGGGGGAAAATAGAGTACGAGAAGAAGCTTGCCGGGAACATAAAAACTGACTGCAAAAGCTTCTATAGGTATGTGAAGAGAAAAAGATTAGAGAAGACAAATGTAGGTCCCTTGCAGTCAGATTCAGGTGAATTAATAATGGGGAACAAAGAAATGGCAGACCAATTGAACAAACACTTCGGTTCTGTCTTCACGAAGGAAGACACAAATAACCTTCCGGAAGTACTAGGGGACCGAGGGTCTAGTGAGAAGGAGGAACTGAAAGATATCCTTATTAGGTGGGAAATTGTGCTAGGGAAATTGATGGGATTGAAGGCCGATAAATCCCTGGGGCCTGATAGTCTGAATCACAGAGTACTTAAGGAAGTGGCCCGAGAAATAGTGGATGCATTGGTGTTTGTTTTCCAACAGTCTATCGACTCTGGATCAGTTCCTATGGACTGTAGGGTAGCTAATGTAACACCACTTTTTAAAAAGGGAGGGAGAGAGAATGTGGGTAATTATAGACCGGTTAGCCTGACAGTAGTGGGGAAAATGTTGGAATCAATTATTAAGGATGAAATAGCAGCGCATTTGGAAAGCAGTGACAGGATCGGTGAAGTCAGTGTGGATTTATGAAAGGGAAATCATGCTTGACAAATCTTCTGGAATTTTTTGAGGATGTAACTAGTAGAGTGGACAAGGGAGAACCAGTGGATGTGGTGTATTTGGACTTTCAAAAGGCTTTTGACAAGGTCCCACCCAAGAGGCTGGTGATCAAAATCAAAGCACATTGTATTAGGGGTAATATACTGACATGGATAGAGAACTGGTTGGCAGACAGGAAGCAGAGTGTCGGGATAAACGGGTCCTTTTCAGAATGGCAGGCAGTGAATAGTGGAGTGCCACAGAGCTCGGTGCTGGGACCCCAGCTCTTTACAATATACATCAATGATTTGGATGAAGTAATTGAGCGTAATATCTCCAAGTTTGCAGATGACACTAAACTGGGTGGCGGTGAGAGCTGTGAGGGGGATGCTAAGAGGTTGCAGGGTGACTTGGACAGGTTAGGTGACTGGGCAAATGCATGGCAGATGCAGTATAATGTGGATAAATGTGAGGTTATCCACTTTGGGGGCAAAAACGCAGACAGAATATTATCTGAATGGTGGCAGATTAGGAAAAGGGGAGGTGCAACGAGACCTGGGTGTCATGGTTCATCAGTCAATGAAAGTCGGCATACAGGTAAAGCAGGCAGTGAAGAAGGCAAATGGTATGTTGGCCTTCATAGCTAGGGGATTTGAGTATAGGAGCAGGGAGGTCTTACTGCAGTTGTACAGGGCCTTAGTGAGCTCTCACCTGGAATATTGTGTTCCGTTTTGGTCTCCTAATCTAAGGAAGCACATTCTTGCTATTGAGGGAGTGCAGCGAAGGTTCACCAGACTGATTCCCGGGATGTATTCTCTGGAATTTAGAAGGATGAGAGGGGATCTCATAGAAATATACGAGATTCTGACGGGACAGGACAGGTTAGATGCAGGTAGATTGTTCCCGATGTTGGGGAAGTCCAGAACCAGGGGACACAGTCTTAGGATAAGGGGTAGGCCATTTAGGACTGAGATGAGGAGAAACTTCTTCACTCAGAGAGTTGTTAACCTGTGGAATTCCCTGCCACAGAGAGTTGTTGATGCCAGTTCATTGGATATATTCAAGAGGGAGTTAGATATGGCCCTTACGGCTAAAGGGATCAAGGGGTATGGAGAGAAAGTAGGAAAGGGGTACTGAGGGAATGACCAGCCATGATCTTATTGAATGGCGGTGCAGGCTCGAAGGGCCAAATGGCCTACTCCTGCACCTATTTTCAATGTTTCTATGTTTACGCAGTGGATTGTGGGGATCTGGAACTCGTTGCCTGGAAGAGTGGTGGATGCAGAAACCATCACTTTTACGATATGGTTGTATGGGCATTTAAAGTGCCGTAACCTGCACAGTTACAGACTTAGAGCTGCTAATTGGGATTAGACTGGATGACCTTTTGTTTTCAGCGCAGATAGAAACATAGAAATTAGGTGCAGGAGTCGGCCATTCGGCCCTTCGAGCCTGCACCACCATTCAATAAGATCATGGCTGATCATTCAACTTCAGTACCCCTTTCCTGCTTTCTCTCCAGGCCCCTTGATCCCTTTAGCCGTAAGGGCCATATCTAACTCCCTTTTGAATATATCTAACGAACTGGCCTCAACAACTTTCTGCGGTAGAGAATTCCACAGGTTCACAACTCTCTGAGTGAAGAAGTTTCTCCTCATCTCAGTATAATGGTAAGTACTGTAGGGAATCAAATAAGGTCAGGGTGATTTCCTGGACGAGCTTCGATCGCCTGGATGGGTCGGAGATGTAAAGTCCTGTCCCCTCAGTACAGATTCACACAAGGCATGTGGTGAAGTCAAGGTCACTCTGGACCTGCACCTTTATTTCACAGCTCTGGAATGCTGCACTTGCCTGAGACCTGTCCTTATATACCTGTCTCTTGCAAGTGCACCCCTTGTGGTAAAGCATGCTGGTGGTTACAGGCCACATCCCACTACAGTCATGCATAGCATGCCAGGACACAGCCATATTTAATAATGTAAGATATATGACATCACCCTCCCCCAAGGTCTTATTGTCTTTATAGGTTCAGCCTCTCAGGTGGTCTACGCTCTCGCGTGGAGCGTCTGAGTTGTGGTTCAGTTGCTTGCCTTGGTGTCTGTTTTTCTTTGGGTGTGGTTGCTGGTATCTCGCCTGGGCTGTCTGTTTCGATTGGTGTGATTGTTGTTGACGTGCCTGGGCTGTCTGTTGGGATTGCCCTTTCCACAGGTTGTTCCCTCTGTCTGTCCACCAGGTGTGGTGCGAGTTCCACATTGTAGTCTGCCTCTGGTTCCGCAGTGTTGCTGGTAAATCTTTTGACTTGGTCTACATGCCTCCGGCAGGTTTTGCCATTGTCCATTTGTACCACCAGTAGCCTGTTTCCTTCCTTGCCCGTTACTGTCCCTGCAAGCCATTTGGGACCCCTGCCATAGTTTAGTACAAACACTTTGTCCCCTATCTCATTCTATCTCCCCCTCGAATTTCTGTCATGGTACTCAGTCAGCTTATGGCGCTTTGCCTCATCGATTTCGTGCATGTCTGGGAGGATTAATGAGAGCCTTGTTTTTAAAGTCCTTTTCATCAACAGTTGCACGGGGGGGATCCCAGTCAGTGAGTGCGGACGAGATCTGTATGCCAGCAGCAGTCACGACAGGCGACCCTGCAGCGTGGGACCTTGGATTTTAAGCATGCCTTGTTTAATGATTTGCACTGCTTTCTCCGCCTGACCGTTGGAGGCCGGCTTGAACGGTGCCGTCTTGACGTGATTTATGCCGTGGTCAATTATAAAGTCTTGGAATTCTGCGCTGGTGAAGCACGGACCATTGTCACTGACCAATGTGTCAGGGAATCCGTGCGTTGCAAACATGGTTGCGAGGCTCTCCACAGTGGTGGAGGTTGTGCTCGAGTTTAAAATGGTGCATTCGATCCACTTTGAAAATGCACCTACAACTACGAGGAACGTTTTGCCCATGAATGGGCCCGCATAGTCTACGTGCACCCGCGACCACGATTTGGTAGGCCAGGGGCTCAGTGGAGCCTCCCTGGGGGCATTGCTGAGTTGGGCACAAATGGTGCGCCTTCGGACGCAGAGCTCCAAGTCCGCGTCAATACCAGACCACCAGACGTGGGATCTGGCTATGGCCTTCATGAGAACGATCCCCGGGTGCTCGCGGTGGAGCTCCCGGACAAATGCCTCTCTGCCTCGCAGAGGCATGACTACTCGGCTGCCCCACATCAGGTAGTCTGCTTGTAGTGATAGCTCATGCATGCGCCTGTGAAAGGGTTTCAATTCCTCGGGGGAGGCATCGCGAGCCTCTGCCCAGTCACCGGTTAGGACTTTTTACTAAGGATAACGTGGGGTCGCTGGCCGTCCAGGTTCTGATTTGGCGAGCCGTCATGGGCGAACCTGTGGACTCAAAGGCATTGATTGCCATGACTATCTCACAGTCCTGTTCGTCAGAGCCTTCCGTGGAGTAGCCTGCTGATCGCGTCGGCACAGTTGTCTCTGCCTGGTCTTATTGTGTAGTCGTAGGACGCCAGCATGAGTGCCCACCGTTGAATTCGCGCCGAGGCGTTGGCGTTTATTGCCTTGCTCTCGGATAGGAGGGACGTGAGGGGCTTGTGATCGGTTTCTAACGCGAACTTGGCCCCGAAAAGGTATTGGTGCATCTTTTTGACACCGTACACGCACGCGAGCGCCTCCTTCTCTACCATTCCGTACCCGCGCTCCGCCCGCGAAAGTGACCTGGAGGCATAAGCTATGGGTTGTAATTTGCCCGCACTATTGACATGTTGCAAAACGCACCCGACCCCATACGCTGACACATCGCATGTGAGAACTAGCTTTTTACCTGGGTCAAAGAAAGTCAAAACACTGTTGGAACACAGAAGGTTGCGTGCCTTATTGAAGGCACGTTCCTGGGCGTCCCCCCAAAACCAATCGCACCCCTACCTGAGTAGCATGTGGAGAGGCTCCAGCAGCGTGCTTAAGTTCTACATAAAGTTCCCAAAGTAATTGAGTAGCCCGAGAAAGGCGCGCAGTTCTGAGACATTCCGGGGCCTGGGTGCCAGGCGGATTGCTTCTGTTTTGGACTCTGTTGGGCGGATTCCATCAGCGGCAATCCTTCTGCCCAAAAATTCAACCTCGGGTGCGAGAAACAGGCACTTAGATTTCTTGACTCATAGGCCTACCCGATCCAACCACTTTAGTACTTCCTCCAAATTACGGAGATGGGAGTCGGTGTCCCTGCCCGTGATAAGTATGCCGTTTTGAAATACAACCGTCTCCGGGATAGACTTGAGCAGACTCTCCATGTTGCGCTGGAATATGGCAGCTGCCGACCTGATGCCGAATGGGCATCGATTGTACATGAAAAGGCCTCGATGTGTGTTGATGGTGGTGAGTAGCTTGGATTCCTCGGTCAATTCTTGCGTCATATACGCAGATGTGAGGTCTAATTTTGAGAAAAGTTTACCTCCAGCCAATGTGGCAAATAAGTCCTCCGTTCTGGGTAGCGGGTACTCGTCCTGTAGGGAGACTCTGTTTATGGTAGATTTGTAGTTCCCACAGATTCGTACGGATCCATCAGGCTTCATGACTGGGATGATGGGACTTGCCCAGTCGCTAAATTCCACAGGTGATATAATGCCTTCCCGCAGAAGCCTGTCTAGTTCGTGTTCAATCTTTTCCCTCATCACATAAGGTACAGCTCTGGCCTTGTGATGGACCCGTCTAGCATCCTGTATGATGTAGATTTTGACTTTGGCCCCTTTGAAAGTGCCCACACCTGGCTGAAAGAGATGTTCAAATCGCTTTATAACTGTTGAGCAGGAGGTCCGTTCCTCTAATGACATGGCATGGACATCATCCCATTTCCTTTTTAGTTTTGCTAGCCAGCTTCTCCCCAGCAGTGCTGGGGGGTCTCCGGGGACAATCCACAGGGGAAGTCGGTTCACTGTCCCTTTGTGTGTGACAGAGAGCATGGCGCTGCCGAGGACTGGTACGATTTCTTTGGTATAGGTTCTTAGTGTGGTGTCGACCCTTGTGAGTTTTGGTCCGTCTCTTTTATGCGGCCACAGTTGTTCAAATTGTTGAGCGCCCATGAAAGATTGACTCACTCCCGTATCCAGCTCCATGTTGACAGATATCCCATTGAGTAGGACCCTCATCATTATAGGAGGCGTCCTGTCGTAGGAGCAGCGGCCATTGATCGTGTTGACCTGCTGTACATCGGTGTCCCGGGTACTGTCCCCACCATCTTCTGGTCCGCTTTCCAACCCATCCAATTCGTATACCAGCCGAGCTGCCGTTTTTTTGCACATGCGGGCCAAATGTCCTGTATTTTCACAATTTCTGCAAACAGCCGGCTGAAATCGACATTCTCTTGACGAGTGCCCACCCCCACACCTCCAGCACAGACCTGTTCTATTGTTTAAAGTGTTCCCAAAGAATGAGCTGCGTCTGGCTGATCTCTCTTGAGCTTCTCTCAGTTTGTAGTTGATTGCTCGCATTGTGGGTTAATGAGGTGTGAACGGCCATTCCTGTGGCCCTTGATGGCTTCTGCCTGCTGTCGAGAACCTGTTCTCCTGGTTTTCTCTGTGTGTGGGGGTAGCAGCTTGTTTAGTGCTGTGAACTTCTTGTTCCAATATTTCGTTAGTTGTCGTACCTGCATTGTAAATCAACCTTGTTTCTTCTTCCCCTACCAAGAAGGTCTGTGCAACCAGTGCTGCTGCCTCTAAGGTCAGGTTCTTGGTCTCTATGAGCTTTCGGAATATGCCTGCGTGGCCTATTCCTTCAATGAAAATGTCTCTCAGCATTTCTCTCCTCAGCTCATCGGAGAACTCACATAAACTAGCCAACCTCCAAAGTTCTGCCATGAAGTCGGGTATGCTCTGGCCCACACAGCGTCTGTAGTTGTAGAACCTGTGTCTGGCCATGTGTAGGCTGCTCGCTGGCTTCAGGTGGTCTCTTACCAGTGTGCTCAATTCTTCAAACGACTTGCTTGCTGGTTTCTCGGGTGCCATCAGATCCTTCATTAAAGCATATGTTTTCGAGCCACAGCTGGTCAAGAGATGGGCTCTTCTCTTGTCTGCCTTATCGTCGCCTAACCAGTTTTTGGTTACAAAGCTTTGCTGGAGCCTTTCTATAAAGTCTCCCAATTGTCTCCCGCATTGTACTTTTCATCTGATCCGTTGTTCGCCATTCTGTGGATTCTGTAATCCCGTAACCCGTCGCCACTGTAAAGTCCTGTCCCCTCAGTACAGATTCACACGAGACATGTAGTGAAGTCAAGGTCACTCTGGACCTGCACCTTTATTTCACAGCTCTGGAATGCTGCACTTGCCTGAGACCTGTCCTTATATACCTGTCTCTTGCAAGTGCACCCCTGGTGGTAAGGTATGCTGGTGGTTACAGGTCATATCTTATTACAGTCATGTATAGCATGTTAGGATACAGTTATATATAATAATGTAAGATACATGACAGGAGAGGAATTTCCAGGATTTTTTCTCCCTAAATTGGCCTGGATTTTATCTGGTTTTTGCCTCTCCCAGGAGATCACATGGCTTCGTTTGGGGTGGAGTGTAGAATGTTTCAGTATAAGGGGTGTCGCAGTTATGTGAGGCGAACTGGTTGGGCTGGGTGCTCTTTGCCTTTCCGTCATTGTTCATAGGTTCATATGTAACCTTCAGGGCTGCTGACCAAGGGCCGTGTGGCTCTATGTCGGCCAACGTGGACACGATGGGCTGAAATGGCCTCCTTCTGCACTGTAAATTTCTATGTTTCTATGTTTTTTAAGATGCTCCTTAAAAACTATCTCTTGGACCAAGCTTTTGGTCATGTGCCCTAATTTCTCCTTAGGTGGTTCGCTGTCAAATTTTGTTTGATAACGTTCCTGTGCAGCAAATTGGGATGTTTTAAAGGAACTATATAAATGCGAGTTGTTGTTGTTGTCTTACACTATCACACCAAGTCAAGATCTACCCGAATATGTCAGGTCATTTTGGCTAGCAGTACAAAAGGTGACCATGAAAGCTGCTGGCATGTTGTTGTAAAAACCCAACTAGTTCTTTAATATCCCTCAGGGAAGGTCACCTGCTGTTCCCTCCCAGCCTGGCTCAAATATGACTCCAGTACTATGCTACCTTGTTAACTTTTAATGTTTTCCCAGGTGACCTAACAAGCTACTCAACTGTATAAACAATCAGTTTCTAAGGACAACTAGGGGTGTGTGGGGGCGGTGGGGAAGGTAGGGGTGAAAGGAAGCCAAAGATTGGCAGCGGTTATGCTCTGAAATTGTTGAACTCGATGTTGAGTGCAGAAGGCTGTAAAGTGCCTAAATGAAAGATGAGGTGCTATTCCTCGAGCTTGCGTTGAGCTTCATTGGAACAGTGTAGGAGGCCGAGGACGGAGAGGTCAGATTGGAGTGGAGAATTAAAGTGACAGACGACTGGAAGCTCAGGGGTCACACTTGTGGACTGAACAGTGGTGCTCCGCAAATCAGTCACCCAATCTACGCTTGGTCTCCCCAATGTCGAGGAGACCACATCGTGAGCAGTGAACACAGTATACTAAGTTGAAAGAAGTACAAGTAAATCGCTGTTTCACCTGGAAGAAGTATTTGGGGCCCTGGATCGTGGGAAGGGAGGAGGTAAAAGGGCAGGTGTTGCATCTCCTGCACTTGCACGGGAAGGTGCCGTGGGAAGGGGAGGGGCTGCTGGGGGTGACTGCGGAATGGACCAGCGTGTTGCGGAGGGAGCGGTCCCTTCAGAATGGTGAGAGGAGAGGGGAGGGGAAGATGTGATTGGTGGTGGGATCACGCTGGAGGTGGCGGAAATGGCGGAGGATGATCCGTTGAACACAGAGGCTGGTGGGGTGAAAGGTGAGGACAAGGGGAATCCTGTCGTGTTTCTGAGAGGGAGGGGAAGGGGTGAGAGCAGAGGTGCGGGAAATAGAACGGACACGGTCGAGGGCCATGTTAACCACGGCGGAGGGGAATCCTTTGTTGAGGGAAAAGTAAGACATGTCAGAGGCACTAGTGTGAATGGTGTCGTCGTCAGAGCAGATGCGACGGAGACGGAGAAACTGGGAGAATGGAATGGAGTCCTTACAGGATGAGGGGTGGGAGGAAGTGCAGTCCAGGTAGCTGTGGGAGTCAGTGGGCTTATAGTGGAAACTGGTCGAAAGCCTATCCCCAGAGATGGAGACAGAGAAGTCGAGGAAGGAAAGGGAAGAGTCGGAGATGGACCATGTGAAGGTGGGGGAAGGGTGGAAATTGGATGCAGAGTGCAAACTGAATGAAATTTTCAAGATCAGGGTGCGAGCCTTTGTCACTTTTCCTGTGAGGGGCCCGGAAAGGCACACCCATGGTATAATGGTGTAGTGATTATGGGCCCAAGTTTCGGGCCGCGCCGACCTGGACGCCCTTTTTCGCGCCAGAAAGTGCGCCTAAAAAGAACTTATCTATTCTCCGGCTCCCTGCAGGTCCTCTGGAGCTGGGCGCGGCGCAGCATGAGCTGTAGGGGGAGGAGCCATGTCCCTGCGCTGAAAACAATGCCGGGACCTCTGCACATGCGCGCTACAGTGGGCGTGCATGTGCAGTAGCTCCAGGCACCCAAAACTGTGGGAGGGGTCCGAAACACGCAGCCCCTAGCCCTGGCCGAATGCCCTCACTGGGGCTGCGTGAATAAGGCTCCTCCCACCCGACCGGACCCCCGCTCTCCCCCCCCGCCCCCCGGACCTCCGCGACCCCCCCCCCCCCCCCGAGACCCGACGCCACCTACCTGTAAATCCAGCCCGAGGTTTTGGGCCCGGCCGTTCAGCCTCCTTCTCTCCCTCCCCCCCCACCCCTCTCTCCTTCCCTCCCCCCCCTCTCTCCTTCCCTCCCCCCTCTCTCCTTCCCTCCCCCCCTCTCTCCTTCCCTCCCTCCCCCTCTCCTTCCCTCCCTCTCCCTCCTCTCTCCCTCCCTCCCTCCTCTCTCCCTCCCTCCTCTCTCCTTCCCTCCCTCCTCTCTCCTTCCCTCCCTCCCTCCTCTCTCCTTCCCTCCCTCCCTCTCTCCTTCCCTCCTTCCTCTCTCCTTCCCTCCCTCCTTCCTTCCCTCCCTCCCTCCTCCCCCAACCCCCTCTACCCCCACCCCCTCTACCTCCACCCCACCCCCCTCTACATCCCTCCTCCTTCCCCCCCACCCCCTTCTCCCCCTTCCCCTTCTCCCCCCCCCCACCACCCTTCTCCCCTCCCCACACCCCCTTCTCCCCCCTTCTCCCCCTCCCCCCCACTCCTCTTCTCCCCCCCACCCCCCTTCTGCCCCCCACCCCCCTTCTCCCCCTCCCCCCACCCCCCTTCTCCCCCTCCCCTTCTCCCCCTCCACCTCCCCCTCCCCTTCTCCCTCTCCCCCTCCCCTTCTCCCCCTCCCCTCGCTGTCAGAAACAAAGACACTGACAGTCAGAGAGTGAGAGACACACACACACACAGAGACAGAGAGATAGAGACACTGACAGAGACACACTTGGGGGGCCGTCCCAGCACGCTGTTGGAGGACTCCCGGTGCTGCAGTTGGTAAGTAGAAAATGTTTTATTTATTGATTTTTTTCAATTTTTTTTTATTTTTTATTAATTTTTTTTGATTGATTTATTGGTTGATTTATTGATGTGTTTATCATTTATTATTGATGACGGCTCTTTATTTGTAAAACTGAAGTGTTTAATGTTTGTAAACTTCCCTTTAAACCCCCCCCCCCCCATTCCCTACGCCTAATTTGTAACCTACGCCTGATTTTCTAAAGTGTAGACAAGGTTTTTTCAAACGTACAAAAATCTTCACTTACTCCATTCTAAGTTAGTTTGGAGTAAGTTTTCACTGCCTAAACTTTGAAAACAGGCGTAAGTGGCCGGACATGCCCCCTTTTGAAAAAAAAATTCTGTTCCAAAGTGAAACTGTTCTAGAACTGGAGCAAACTAAATGTTGAGAATTCAAATTTCTAAGATACTCCATTCTAAACCAGTTGCTCCAAAAAAACAGGAGCAACTCAGGCTGAAACTTGGCCCCTATATCACTGGATTAGTGACTCAGAGAAGTTCAGTTCAAATCTCACTGTGGCCGTTTGAGAATTTGAATTCTGATTTTACTAAATCTGGTAAAGGAGGTGGTGAGGGGCAGCCAGTGAAATCTCCTTTCAGCGGCAATTCCAAAATGGGTATTCCAGTCACATTATTTAAATGGTACGCTTTCAGGGCCCAAAGGTTTCCTGGACCAGTTTTGAGTGGCCTCCTGCAGCTCCTTTAAGGGCCAATAGGTACAACCGGCAGCACTCTGTCTAGTTTGTACTCGAAAATTGCAATCAGGGTCTTGCAACAGAAGCCCCGATTTGCATATGTAAGCAGTTGTCTGCCTGTCTCAGGACAGCAGGTTGCTTGCCTGTTTACAGGGGGTTAATGGAGTGGCCAAGGTGCCCGCCCCTGGCCAGAAGTGGCTGGCCGGGAGTTGAAAAATCGCCTCTTGGAGTCTGTTTCCAAGTGTCGGACTGGGGTTTTTCGCAAGATCATTACAGAGAAGCAGTGTCGGAGCAAAAAAGTACTCTGCTGGGAAGTCATGTAAAAGTGCAGATGTTCTTTATAGCGACAGGAAGACTTTGGTCGGTCAATATTGACGAAAGCCAAGAGCTGACAACAAACAGTTTGCCAGGCAAAGCTTGCTTAGGTTACCGCTCTCAGGCACAGGTAACCTATGGACAAGTTTGGCTCCTCGTGGTAGGGTGGAGTGACAGGAAGTTCTCAGTGTTCTTGGAAAGGCCCCACGCTGTTTACCGTCACTGTACTTTTGTGATTTCTCATCAGTACTAATGACTAAGGAGAGTTCAGCAACCTAAAGTTCCTCCCTCCCACAATCAGCAATAATGCACAGCACACCAAACTGAGACATTAAATCCATCAAATTAGATGGTGTGGAGGTTACATTATCAGAACATAAGAAATAGAAGCAGAAGTAGGCTATTCAACCCTTCGAACCTGTTCCGCCATTCAATAAGTTCATGGCTGATCATCTACCTCAACTCCACATTCCTGCACTATCCCCATATCCCTTAATTCCATTAATATCTAAAAATCTATCGATCTTTGCCTTGAATATACTCAACACCCATAGCCATCTGGGGTAGAGAATTCCAAAGATTTACTACCCTCTGAGTGAAGAAATTTCTCCTCAGAGAACATAGAATAGAAACATAGAAATCTACAGCGTAGAAGGAGGCCATTTCGGCCCATCGTGTCTGTGCCGGCTGACAAAGAGCCACATGGCCCTCGCTCAGCAACCCTGAAGGTTACATATAAACCTATGAACAATGAACAATGGCGGAAAGGTAAAGAGCATCCAGCCCAACCAGTCCGCCCCACACAACTGCGACACCCCTTGCACTGAAACATTCTACACTCCCCCTCCCCCCACCCAAACCTCATCTCAGGACTAAATGGCAGACCCACAATTTAACCCATAAATTAACGATTTAGACTTTGGAATCAAAAACACAATTTCTTCTCTCAGTGCGTCGTCAATATGTGGAATTCTCTACCCCAGAGAGGTCTGGAGGCTGAGTCATTGAATATATTTAAGGTAGAGTTAGACAGAATTCTGAACGATAAGGGAGTCAAGGGTTATGGGGAGCGGGCAGGGAAATGGAGTTGAGGCCAAGATCAGATCAGCCATGATCTTATTGAATGGAGGAACAGGCTCAAGGGGCCAAATGGCCTAATCCTGCTCCTATTTATTACCTGAAAATGACCAGTTTATTCCTACTCTCTGTTTTCAGTCCATTAACCAATCCTCAATCCATGCTAATATAATACCCCCAATCCCATGAGCCATATATTTTCTTTAATAAGTTCTTGTGTGGAACCTTATCGATACCTTCTGAAAATCCAAATATACTACATCCACTGGTTCTGCCTTATCTATATTACTAGTTATAACCTCAAAAATCTCCAACAGATTTGTCAAACACGATTTCAGTTTCATAATTCTGTGTTGACTCTAGCCAATCCTATTATAACTTTCTAAGTGCCCTCTTACCACGTCCTTAATAATAGATTCATGCATTTTCCCTACTACTGTTGTCAGACTAACTGGTCTATAATTTCTCGTTTTCTCTCCCTCCTTTCATAAATAGTGGGGTTACATTTGCTACGTTTCAATCCATAGGAACCGTTCCAGAATCTATGGACTTTTGGAAGATGACAACCAATGCATCCACTATCTCTATCGCTACCTCTTTTAAAACACTAGGATGTAGGCCATCAAGTCCAGGGGATTTATCGGCTTTCAGTCCCATTAATTTCTACTGTACTAATTCCTTAATAATACTAAATTCCTTGAGCTCCTCATTCTCAACAGACCCTTGGTTTTCCACTATTTCCGGAATGTTTTTTGCATCTTCTTCCATGAAGGCAGACGCATGCATGGAAGGGCTGGATTTTTGCTTCGGTGCCACCTCTGTTTTCACCCCGGCGGTAATGGTGGCAGAGAGCATTTCTGGGCAGTCAGCCAGCTTCCAGTGCCCCGCCATTCGGTGCCGGGTTTGCTGGGGCGAGCAGCAGTATCGCCCGGGAGAGGCGAGCCGGTGCGCATCGCCCCTGTTGGCCAGCTGTTTACCTCGGGGTTTTCATTTACTTAGCTGGCCTCGAGCCCTAAAAGAGGTGTGGGAAGCCCTTTTTTAGGGCTCCGCTCCAATTCAGGGCCCAGCTGATGAATTTTGTGGCTGGCGACACAAACATTTCTCTGCGCAAAATTTATCTCTCCGTCTGGATAATACTGCACAGAGGTGCGATCGAATTTCCACCCCCAAGTATTTGTTTAATTTCTCTGCCATTTCTTTATTCCCCGTTATAATTTCTCCTGTCTCAGCTTGTAAGGAACCCAATTTACTTTCGTTAATCTTTTCCTTTTCACATACCTATAGAAGCTTTTACAGTCTGTTTTTATGTCTCTCGCTAGTTTATTCTCATTCTATTTCCCCTTTCTTTATCGATTACTTCATAGAACCATAGAAATTTACAGCACAGAAGGAGGCCATTTTGGCCCATCATGCCCGCGCCGGCCGACAAAGAGCTATCCAGCCTAATCCCACTTTCCAGCTCTGGGTCCGTAGCCTTGCACGTTACGGCACTTCAAGTGCATATCGAAGTACTTATTAAAAGTGGTGAGGGTTTCTGCCTTACAGGCAGTGAGTTCCAGACACCCACCATTCTTTGGGTGAAAAAAATTCCCCTCAAATCCCTCTAAACCTCCTACCAATTACTTTAAATCTATGCCCACTGATTGTTGATGCCTCTGCTAAGGGAAATAGGTCCCTCCTATCCACGCTATCTAGGCCCCTCATAGGATCTCCCCTCAGCCTCCTCTGTTCCAAAGAAAACAACCCCAGCCTATCCAGTCTTTCCTCATAGCTAAAATTCTTCAATTCAGGCAACATCCTCGTAAATCTCCTCTGTACCCTCTCTAGTGCAATCACATATTTCCTGTAATGTGGTGACCAGAACTGCATGCAGTACTCCAGCTGTGGCCTAACTAGTGTTTTATACAGTTGAAGCATAACCCCCTTGCTCTTGTATTCTATGCCTCGGCTAATAAAGGCAAGTATTCTGTATGCCTTCTTAACCACCTTATCTTCAGGGTCCCTCTGTTCCTCCACATTTCTCAGTGTCCTACCATTTAATGTATATTCCATTGCCGTGTTAGCCCTCCCCAAATGCATTACCTCACACTTATCCAGATTGAATTCCATTTGCCACTGTTCAGCCACCTTACCAGTTCATTGGTATCTTCCTGTAGTCTGCAGCTTTCTTCTTCATTATCAACCACACAGTCAATTTTTGTATCATCTGAAAACTTCTTTATCATAGCCCCTACATTCAAGTCTAAATCATTAATATATACCACAAAAAGCAAGGGACCTTGTACTGAGCCCTGTGGAACCCCACTGGAAACAACCTTCCAATCACAAAAATACCCATCAACCATTACTCTCTGCTTCCTGCCTCTGAGCCAATTTTGGATCCAACTTGCCACTTTGCCCTGGATCCCATGGGCTTTTACTTTCGTGACCAGTCTGCCATGTGGGACCTTATTCAAAAGCCTTGCTAAAATCCATATACAGTGCATCAAATGCATTCCCCTCATCGACCTTCCTTATTAACTCCTCAAAAAATTCAAACAAGTTAGTCAGACAGGACCTTCTCTTAACAAATACATGCTGACTGTCCTTGATTAATCTGTGTCTTTCTAAATGAAGATTTATCCTGTCCCTCAGAATTTTTACCAATAATATTCCCACCACTGAGGTTAGGCTGACTGGCCTGTAATTATTCGGTCTATCCCTTTCTCCCTTTTTAAACAAAGGTACAACATTAGCAGTCCTCCAGTCCTCTGGGTTACCCCTGTAGCCAGGGAGGGCTGGAAAATTATGGTCAGAGCCTCTGCTATTTCCTTTTGTACTTCTCTTAACAGCCTGAGATACATTTCATCTGGGCCTGGGGATTTATCCACTTTCAAAGCTGCTAAACCCCTTAATATTTTCTCTCTCACGATGTTCATTTCATCTAATATTTCATACTCCTCCTCCCTGATTGCAATGTCTGCATCGCCCCTCTCTTTTGTGAAAACAGATCCAAAAAAGTAGTAAGCCTGAGAATTGCGAAGATTTTATTTAGAATTTAACAAAGCTTCTTTGTTGAATTCTAAAATTCTTCCAATCCTCAGGCTTACTACTCTTTTTGGCAACATTATCGGCATCTCCCTTCAATCTAATACAATCTTTAATTTCTCTTGTTAGCCACGGGTGGACCATTTTTTCCGGGAATTTTTTTCCGAAGGGAATGTACATTTGTTGTGAATTATGAATTTTTTTTTTTTAATGTCTGCCATTGCTTTTCTACTGTCATATCTTTTAATCTATTTTCCCAACCTACCTCAGCCAACTCGCCTCTGATACCTACGTAGTTTTGCTTTGTTCAGATTAAGGACCCTCGTTTCAGACTTAACTAAAGTTCACTAAACTACTCTCTCTTTTACTTGTAAGTTCTGAGGTACATTGGGGTTAACGTGACATTTTGTTACTCGAGCCCATTGCCACAGATTTAACCTGGAAAATAAGTTGATATTGCAATAGCTTAAGATTCTTACAAAGAGACATTCGGTCTGAGCTTCAAATCTTTGTCCCGGTTGTGAAAGAACAGTGTGTAACTGATTGTGCTAACCAGTTACATCTATATTAACAAATATTATATCTGCATACAATTTCTATCAACAAAATCTTCCTATCCATTGTCACGTTCTTGTCAATGTTTTTTCCCATTTAAAGCTATCTATAAGAACATAAGAAATAGGAGCAGGAGTAGGCCATTTGGCCCCTCAAGCCTGCTCCGCCATTTAATATCATGTCTGATCTGATCATGGACTCAGCTCCACTTCCCTGCCCGCTCCCCATAAGCCTTTACTCCCTTATTGCTCAAAAATCTGTCTATCTTCACCTTAAATATATTCAATGACCCAGCCTCCACAGCTCTCTGGGGCAGAGAATTCCATAGACTTACAACCCTCTGAGAGAAGAAATTTCTCCTCATCTCAGTTTTAAATGGGTGGCCCCTTATCCTAAGACTATGTCCCCTAGTTTTAGTTTCCCCTATCAGTGGAAATATCCTCTCTGCATCCACCATGTCGAGCCCCCTCATTATCTTATGTTTCGATAAGATCACCTCTCATTCTTCTGAATTCCAATGAGTAAGGCCCAACCTACTCAACCTATCCTCATAAGTCAGCCCCCTCATCTCCGGAATCAACCTATGTCCACACTTATAATCGAATCTGCCAATGTAACTTGTCATGCCTCCTGCCAGTGGTGGCACTACAGCGCCTCAGTTTGTGTGTCTCCCTGTTGCTCAGCTTGTGCTGCAGAAAACTTCCATGCTCCAAATACAAACTCCCCTGCTTCTCTACTTCTCAAACTGCTCACTCTGGTCAAATTATCTTCCGCTCTATATGTTGTGTATCTGTAAAGTATGCACTCCCATGTTCCGCCACCAGGGAGCGCATCCCCTGAAGTCCCAAGGGATCCCAGCATCCCTTGGGAGCACTGTATATAAGCCAGCCCCTAAGGCCTGCTCCTCATTCTGGAGTGTCTTAATAAAGACTGAGGGCACTGTTACTTTAACCTCCCTGTGTGCAGTCTCATCTGTGTTAGGAACAAAATAACTGGCGACAAGTATACGAATCCAACGCAAAGATGCAGCAAACTGTGGGTATCCTGGAGAAGTTCTCGGAGGATGAGGACTGGGAAGCCTATGTCGAACAGCTAGACCAGTACTTTGTAGCCAACGGGCTGGACGGAGAAGGAAGTGCTGCAAAAAGGAGAGCAGTCCTCCTCACAGTCAGCAGGGTACCGACCTACAGCCTCATGAAGAATCTTCTGGCTCCAGTGAAACAACAGATAAGTCACATGAGGAGCTGCGTACACTGGTTCAGGAGTATCTTAACCCGAGGGAGAGCATGCTGATGGCGAGGTATCGGTTCTACACGTGCCAGTGATCTGAAGGTCAGGAGGTAGCGAGCTATGTTGCTGAGCTAAGGCAACTTGCAGGACAATGTGAGTTTGATGGCTACCTGGACAGATGCTCAGAAACTTTTTTGTACTGGGCATTGGCCACGAGACCATCCTACGAAAACTTTTGACTGTAGAGACATCGACCCTCAGTAAGGCCATTGCGATAGCACAGGCGTTTATGGCCACCAGTGATAACACCAAACAAATCTCAGAGCACACAAGTGCTAGCAATGTTCATAAATTAACTGGAACTGTGTTTGCGAGCAGAAATGAATCGGGCAGAAACCACGAGTCTGCAACTGCCAGCAGGCCTCAGGTGACCCAGATGACTCAGAGTCCCCAACAAAGGATGAATGCAAGGCAAGTCACACCTTGTTGGCGTTGTGGAGGCTTCCATTCAGCCTATTCATGCCGCTCCAAAGGGTATGTTTGCAAGAGCTGTGGAACAATGGGGCACCTCCAACGAGCTTGCAGATGAGCTGCAAGCTCTGCAAAACCTGCTAACCACCATGTGGCAGAGGAAGATCAGTCCATGGTGGATCAAAGCAATTTTGAGCCTCAGAGAGAGGAGGCAGATGCTGAAGTACACAGGGTGCACACATTTTTGATGAAATGTCCACCTATAATGCTAAATGTAAAACTGAATGGCTTACCTGTAGCCATGGAACTGGACACTGGCGCTAGCCAATCCATCATGGGTAAAAAGATGTTTGAGAGACTGTGGTGCAACAAGGCACTCAGACCAGCCCTCAGCCCCATCCACACAAAACTGAGAACGTACACCAAAGAGCTCATCACTGTGCTGGACAGCACCATGGTCAAAGTCACCTACATGGGCACGGTGCATGAACTGCCACTCTGGATTGTCCCGGGTGATGGCCCCACACTGCTTGGAAGGAGCTGGCTGGGCAAAATCCGCTGGAACTGGGATAACATCCGAGCACTATCACATGTCGATGAGGCCTCATTTACCCAGGTTCTTAACAAATTTCCTTCCCTTTTTGAGCCAGGCACTGGAAACTTTTCCGGGGTGAAGGTCCCAAAGGCACGACCCATTCACCACAAGGCGCGAGCGGTACCTCACACGATGAGAGAGTGGAAATTGAGCTGGACAGGCTGCAATGCGAGGGCATCATCTCCCCAGTGGAATTCAGCCCGATTGTTCCAGTACTCAAAAGTGATGGTGTGGTCAGGATTTGCGGCGATTATAAAGTAACTATTAATCGTTTCTCGTTACAGGACCAATACCCACTACCTAAGGCAGACGACCTATTTGCGACGCTGGCAGGAGGCAAGACGTTCACCAAGCTCGACCTGACTTCGGCCTACATGATACAGGAGCGGGAGGAGTCTTTGAAGGGCCTCACCTGCATCAAAACACACAAGGGACTGTTCATCTACAACAGATGCCCGTTTGGAATTCGGTCGGCTGCAGCGATCTTCCAGAGAAACATGGAGAGCCTACTCAAGTCGGTACCACGCACGGTGGTTTTTCAGGGTGACATATTGGCCACAGGTCGGGACATCGTCGAGCACCTACAAAACCTGGAGGAGTCCTCCAGCGACTGGATCGCGTAGGGCTGCGGCTGAAGAGGTCGAAATGTGTCTTCATGGCAACGGAAGTGGAGTTTTTGGGGAGAAAGATCGCGGCGGACGGCATTCGGCCCACAGATGCCAAGACAGAGGCTATCAGGAATGCGCCCAGGCCACAGAACGTCACGGAGCTGCGGTCGTTCCTGGGACTCCTCAACTATTTTGGTAACTTCCTACCGGGGTTAAGCACCCTCTTAGAGCCCCTACATGTGTTATTGCGTAAAGGTGAGAACTGGGTATGGGGAAAAAATCAAGTAATTGCTTTTGAGAAAGGCAGAAACATTTTATGCTTCAACAAGCTGCTTGTATGGTATAACCCGTGTAAAAGACTTGTGCTAGCATGTGATGTGTCGTCATACGGAGTCGGGTGTGTATTACAACAAGCTAACGTTGTGGGGAAGTTGCAACCTGTCGCCTATGCCTCCAGGAGCTTGTCTAAGGCTGAGAGGGCCTACAGCATGATTGAGAAAGAGGCATCAGTGTGTGTGTTCGGAGTAAAGAAAATGCATCAGTACCTGTTTGGCCTTAAATTTGAGCTGGAAACCGATCACAAGCCCCTCATATCCCTGTTCGCTGAAAACAAGGGGATAAATACTAATGCCTCAGCCCACATATAAAGGTGGGCACTCGCGCTATCAGCTTATAACTATACCATCCGCCACAGGCCAGGCACCGAGAACTGTGCGGATGCTCTCAGTCGGCTACCATTGCCCACCATGGGGGTGGAAATGGCACAGCCTGCAAACTTGTTGATCGTGGCGCAGCCCGCAGACTTGTTGATGGTCATGGAAGCATTTGAAAATAATAAATCACCTGTCACGGCCCGCCAGATTAGGACTTGGACCAGCCAAGATCCTTTGCTGCCCTAGTTAAAAAACTGTGTACTGCATGGGAGCTGGGCCAGCATCCCCATTGAAATGCAAGAGCAACTCAAGCCGTTCCAGCGGCGAAAGGACGAGCTGTCCATTCAGGCAGACTGCCTGTTGTGGGGTAACCGCGTAGTGCTACCCAAAAAGGGCAGGGAGACGTTCATCTCGGATCTCCACAGAACACACCCGGGTATAGTAATGATGAAAGCAATAGCCAGATCCCACGTGTGGTGGCACGGTATCGACTCTGACTTAGAGTCCTGTGTACGGCAATGCAGCGTGTGTGCTCAGTTGAGCAATGCACCCAGAGAGGCACCACTAAGTTTGTGGTCCTGGCCCTCCAGACCGTGGTCGAGGATCCATGTCGACTATGCGGGCCCGTTTCTTGGTAAAATGTTCCTGGTGGTGGTGGATGCTTTTTCAAAATGGATTGAATGTGAAATAATGTCGGGAAGCACCGCCACCACCACCATTGAAAGCCTGAGGGCCATGTTTGCCACCCACGGCCTGCCTGGCATACTGGTCAGTGACAACGGGTCATGTTTCACCAGTGCCAAATTTAAAGAATTCATGACTCGCAATGGGATCAAACATGTCAGCTCGGCCCCATTTAAACTAGCCTCCAATGGGCAGGCAGAGCGGGCAGTACAAACCATCAAACAGAGCCTTAAACGAGTCACAGAAGGCTCACTCCAAACCCGCCTGTCCTGAGTACTGCTCAGCTACCGCACGAGACCCCACTCACTAACAGGGGTGCCCCCGGCTGAGCTACTCATGAAAAGGACACTTAAAACCAGACTCTCACTGGTTCACCCCAACCTGCATGATCAGGTAGAGAGCAGGCGGCAGCAACAAAATGTAAACGATGGTCGCGCCACTGTGTCACGGGAAATTGATCTGAATAACCCTGTGTATGTGCTAAACTATGGACATGGTCCCAAGTGGATCGCGGGCATGGTGATAGCTAAAGGGAGTAGTGTGCTTGTAGTCAAATTCGACAATGGACAAATTTGCAGAAAGTACCTGTACCAAACGAGGCTGCAATTCACAGACTGCCCTGAACAACCCCACACAGACACCACCTTTTTCGAGCCCACAACACACACCCAAAGGATCAACGACACCATCCCGGACCAGGAAATTGAACCCATCACGCCCAACAGCCCAGCAAGGCCAGGCTCACCCAGCAGCCCTGCAGGGCCAACAACACGCCAGCCCAGCGAGGGCACATCCAACACACCAGAACAGACATTTGTACCGAGGCGGTCCACCAGGGAAAGAAAGGCTCCCGACCGCCTCACCTTGTAAATAGTTTTGACTTTGACTTTGTGGGGGAGTGATGTTGTGTGTCTGTAAAGCATGCACTCCCATGTTCCGCCACCAGGGAGTGCGTCCCCTGAAGTCCCAAGGATCCCAGCATCCCTTGGGAGCACTGTATATAAGCCGGCCCCTAAGGCCTGTTCTTCACTCTGGAGTGTCTTAATAAAGACTGAGGTCACTGTTACTTTAACCTCCCTGTGTGCAGTCTCATCTGTGTTAGGACCACAATACTATAACCCCACATCGTTGAAGACTACATTTGGTCTTCACTCCTCATGTGCAAGGCCATGGATAGAAACATAGAAAATAGGTGCAGGAGTAGGCCATTCGGCCCTTCGAGCCTGCACCACCATTCGATAAGATCATGGCTGATCATTCCCTCAGTACCCCTTTCCTGCTTTCTCTCCATACCCCTTGATCCCCTTAGCCGTAAGCGCCATATCTTACTCCTTCTTGAATATATCCAATGAACTGGCATCAACAACTCTCTGCGGCAGGGAATTCCACAGGTTAACAACTCTGTGAGTGAAGAAGTTTCTCCTCATCTCAGTCCTAAATGGCCTACCCGTTATCCTAAGACTATGTCCCCTGGTTCTGGACTTCCCCAACATCGGGAACAATCTACCGGCATCTAACCCGTCCCGTTCCGTCAGAATCTTGTATGTTTCTATGAGATCCCCTCTCATCCTTCTAAACTCAAGTGAATACAGGCCCAGTCGATCCAGTCTCTCCTCATATGTCAGTCCAGCCATCCCGGGAATCAGTCTGGTGAACCTTCGCTGCACTCCCTCAATAGCAAGAACGTCCTTCCTCAGATTAGGAGACCAAAACTGAACACAATATTCCAGGTGAGGCCTCACCAAGGCCCTGAACAACTGCAGTAAGACCTCTCTGCCCCTATACTCAAATCCCCTAGCTATGAAGGCCAACATACCATTTGCCTTCTTCACCGCCTGCTGTACCTGCATGCCAACTTTCAATGACTGATGAACCATGACACCCAGGTCTCATTGCACCTCCTCTTTTCCTAATCTGCCACTATTCAGATAATATTGTCTTAGCATTTTTGCCCCCAAAGTGGATAACCTCACATTTATCCATATTATACTGCATCTGCCATGCATTTGCCCACTCACCTAACCTGTTCAAGTCCCCCTGCAGTCTCTGAGTGTCCCCCTCACAGCTCACACCGCCACACAATTTAGTGTCATCTGCAAACTTGGAGATATTACTCTCAATTCCTTCATCCAAATCATTGATGTATGTTGTAAAGAGCTGGGGTCCCAGCACTGAGCCCTGCGGCACTGCACTAGTCACTGCCTGACATTCTGAAAAGGACCCATTTATCCCGACTCTCTGCTACCTTACTGCCAACCAGTTCTCTATCCACGTCAGTACATTACCCCCAATACCATGTGCTTTTATTTTGCATACCAACCTCTTGGGTGGGACTTTGTCAAAAGCCTTTTGAAAGTCCAAATACATCACATCCACTGGTTCTCCCATGTCCACTCTACTTGTTACATCCTCAAAAAATTCCAGTAGATTTGTCAAGCATGATTTCCCCTTCATAAATCCATGCTGACTTGGACCGATCCTGTCACTGCTTTCCAAATGCGCTGCTATTTCATCCTTAATAATTGATTCCAACATTTTCCCCACTACTGATGTCAGGCTAACCGGTCTATAATTACCCGCTTTCTCCCTCCCTCCCTTTTTGAAAAGTGGTGTTACATTAGCTGCCCTCCAGTCCACAGGAACTGATCCAGAGTCGATAGACTGTTGGAAAATGATCACCAACGCATCCACTATTTCTAGGGCCACTTCCTTACGTACTCTGGGATGCAGACTATCAGGCCCTGGGGATTTATCGGCCTTCAATCCCATCAATTTCCCTAACATAATTTCCCGCCTAATAAGGATATCCTTCAGTTCCTCCTTCTCACTAGACCCTCGGTCCTCTAGTACTTCCGGAAGGTTATTTGTGTCTACCTTCATGAAGACAGAACCAAAGTATTTGTTCAATTGGTCTGCCATTTCTTTGTTCCCCATTATAAATTCACCTGAATCCGACTGCAAGGGACCTACGTTTGTCTTCACTAATCTTTTTCTCTTCACATATCTCTAGAAGCTTTTGCAGTCAGTTTTTATGTTCCCAGCAAGCTTCTTCTCGTACTCTATTTTCCCCCTCTTAATTAAACCCTTTGTCCTCTTCTGCTGAATTCTAACTTTCTCCCAGTCCGCAGGTTTGCTGCTGTTTATGGCCAATTTATATGCCTCTTCCTTGGATTTAACACTACCCTTAATTTCCCTTGTTAGCCACAGTTGAGCCACCTTCCCCGTTTTATTTTTACTCCAGACAGGGATGTACAATTGTTGAAGTTCATCCATGTGATCTTTAAATGTTTGCCATTGCCTATCCATCATCAACCCTTTAAGTATCATTTGCCAGTCTATTCTAGCCAATTCACGTCTCAAATCATCGAAGTTACCTTTCCTTAAGTTCAGGACCCTAGTTTCTGAATTAACTGTGTCACTCTCCATCCTAATAAAGAATTCTACCATGTTATGGTCACTCTTCCCCATGGGGTCTCGCACAACAAGATTGCTAATTAGTCCTTTCTCATTACACATCACCCGGTCTAGGATGGCCAGCTCTCTGGTTGGTTCCTCGACATATTGTTCTGGAAAACCATCCCTAATACACTCCAGGAAATCCTCCTCCACCACATTGCTACCAATTTGGTTAGCCCAATCAATATGTGGATTAAAGTCACCCTTGATAACTGCTGTATCTTTATTGCATGCATCCCTAAATTCTTGTTTGATGTTGTCCCCAACCTTACTACTACTGTTTGGATCATAGAATGATGCAAGACAGAAGAAGGCCATTCAGCCCATCGTGCCTGTGCCAGCTCTTTGAGAGAGCTATCCAATTAGTCCTCCTCTTTGCCTGCACATTTTTTCCTTTCAAGTATTTATCCAATTCCCTTTTGAAAATTACTATTGAATCTGCTAATCTTCTTCTGCCACTCTTTCACGCAGTATATTCCAGATCACAACAACTTGCTATGTAAAAAAATGTTTTTCCTCATGTCGCCTCTGGTTCTTTTGCCAATCATCTTAAATCTGTGTCCTCTGGTTACCGACCCTTCTGCCACTAGAAACAATTTCTCCTTATTTATTCTACCAAGACCGTTCATGATTTTGAACATCTCTATCAAATCTCCTCTTAACCTTCTCTTCTTTAAAGAGAACAACCCCAGCTTCTCCAGTCTCTCCACATAACTGAAGTTCCTCATCCCTGGAACCATTCTGGTAAATCTCTCTGCACCCTCTCCAAGGCCTTGACATCCATCTTGAAGTGCATTGCCCAGAATTGAACACAATATTCCAGCTGAGGCCGAATCAGTGTTTTATAAAGGTTTAGCATTATGTCCTTGCTTTTGTACTATTAATAAAGCCAAGTATTCCATATGCTTTTTTAACAGCCTTTTCAACTTGTCCTGGGATCTTCAAAGACTTGTGTGTGTACACCCCCAGGTCTCTCTGTTCCTGAGTCCCCTTTAAAATTGTATAATTTAGTTTATATTGCCTCTCC